>NW_013666261.1:128831-149185 GCF_000517525.1 Limulus polyphemus
AAGCCTGGTTTCTAGCGTTGTAAGTCCGCAGAGATAGCGCTGTGCCACTGGAGGGGCGAGCTACTTAATAATGAGAGTATTAAGCAGGAAGTTCACATAGTAATCTAAATTTGAAAACCGACTCCACTTTAAGCTGGGTGAGAAACAAAGAGACTGGACACTGTTATAAATAAAAAAAAATGTTTCATTTAAGCAAAAAACGACAATGACAACAACAAATTATACATAAGTACTTGTGTAGACAAATGAACAGTCACCTCTATTGAATCAATAAATATATCTTCAGCTTTTATTCTGTCAAGATGAATCTCTTGAGCACTATTACAATAAAATTCAAATACTAATGAGAATGAATATAGGTTTTGATCTAGGAAGAAAGTTTGTATCCTTACTCTCTAATAGTATCACCATGTGACTGGTCAGTTTCTCATGGCATTCATTGGCTAGAACACAGACATCATCTATTGAACCAGTGAACGGATATTCCAATCAGTATGCTACAATATTCCGACTAGGGGAACAGAAAAGACACAACGGCAACTAGAACTAAGTAATTTCAATGTTTTTCTAGGCCACATGTTTATGACAAACTACATAGAAACAAATTAAATAAAAGATTAAAACCATCCTGATATCTTTTAGTAGACTGTAAGCTTTTCAGAAGGGAAAGTTTCAATAGATGGTAGAGTAAATACCTACAGCAGCAAGGGAGTGGGAAGAGATATTATATATACTTTTAATTAGAACGTCTTGTAAGAGTCATACAGGAATAAGATAATGTAGTATCCAAACGGAGGGATGGTGGGATGGAGTGAAATGAGCCCTCTTGATATGGATTAAGTTGTATGTGCGTTAGAGTTCGGCCACAAAGTAACCATCAGAGTCTGCATACTATAGCTCTTAAAAGTATATAGCTGTTTATACTTATTTTTTTTGTTTTATTGTCTTTTTAACTGTGTCTAACAAATAATCCCGCCACACAAGTTGTATATCATTCTGTGAACGTGCAGCTCACGTTAATGTATCAAATTACATAACACACAAACTTCTCGTAAATAATTTTTATTATTTCATTATTTTTTATTATCTTACCTTATCTAATCTTACCTAACCTAATAAGTTTCTAATTTTTACATTTTAGTTACTTTTATAATAATAAATAAAGAATATACATGAAAAACAAGAAATATAATACAGGTTCAGAAATTTCATAAACCATCCCACTTCGTCTCTTTCCCCTTACTTCAAGCACTGCTAAAGATGGTGGAAAAACACATGATGCGTCTACACATCATTTCTCCAGCACTTGGGAAGGGAACAGAGTGATTGTATATACCACTGCCTTAGAAGGTTGTTTTACGTATGTTGTGACAGTTTAGGCATCTAGTTTAAAATTATATGTGGTTACACAAGGCAAGAGATCACCAATTACCTAATTTCAACAGCTGAATTTCCATAATAAACTTATCACCCTTGTGTCTGCAATTTACAAGTGTTAAACATAAGCTCCATTAAACAGAGTGCAAACTCCAGGACATCCTTGATCTCTATGATGGATTCCAATTTAGACATGAAGCCTCTGTCTTTTCTTTCATCTGTAAGTGTTAGTAACTACTTGAGTTGACCTTTTGAGATTGAACTGTTGTAAACGATGTCATCAGTTATCTATAAGGTGATAGCTTTGTCCACACCAGTCTTTGTTTAACCAAAATGTTACAGCTTAGTTTGAAGTATTTAGACCACTCTTCTTATTTTGAATCTTAGCTTTATTATACTCAGATATCTTAAGTTCAGTTTTGTTTTATTTGAATATTCAGTTATTTCGAATGTATCAGTTTTTAGTTTCATCTAATTCACCATTCTCGTTCACTACTTTTAACTTTGTTTTTTCATTTTTGTTTGCTGTGCATTGTGTCTTTGTCTCTCCTTGTTGATGTAGCATAATTAGGTTTGCACACTGCATATTTCATTTCAAGTCAATCCACTTGCACATTAATTGTTCTGTTAACTCAGATTATCACATAATTAGGCTCAACAAACATTTTCCGATCTAATGCCAGTATTTAGCTGTATAAATAATAGTATTCGCATATTCTTCTCTTTGTTATAACGTAACCTGCCAAAATTAAGCCAGTTTCATGTAGGAGAATTTGGTGATACCACGAAAAGGAGTTATAAACCAAAATCAAGCCAATGACCGAAAATTCCAGATGGATGGGTTTCCACAAGTAATCTCTCTTAGATGAAATTTCAGCACTATAAAGAATAATACAATCTATTGGGTTAAGTCATAAATGAAAACCATAACAACTTGGCTGTTAATACAGACAACGATTTTTCATCACCTTTTTTGGAAAGTTTGTCCTAGTTATGCAGTGACAAGCCATAAGGATAGCTCCAGGGGCAAGTTTTTAGAAGTTCTACTCATTGAGGACATTTATAAACTTGGAGGATTGTGACAGATATTGCAGAAACAGAGAGCAAGTGTTGAAAATGTGAATATTTAGAACTATGAAGGTGAAACTACTTGTCCTTTGTACTTTCAAGATGAGAATCAGCAAATATCATTTTACATGAATGTCATATAGCAACAAGAAGTCTTGAAAGGTCTTAACAGTAGCCACACACTTTTGTTTATACTAGAGTGAGCAGAGAAGATTGGCTATATTTTATAATTGGTGTCATTTCCAAAATAATGAAAGTAGTTAAATCCAATATAGGAACAAATATTACCATTTTAGGAATAAACTTTATGCAGAAGTTATCTATAAACAGAGGCTTTCAGCAGAGATGAGTTGCAGTTCTGCAGAAAGATTATCTACTGTTGGCCATATTTTGCCAAAAGAAGCTGCGGACTATATGAGTTCATGCATAGAAAAAGGCTACAATCAGGAAGGTATGTTATTTATCTTTCTCAAAAGCATTCAATTCTTGATGGCATCACACTACTTATGAAATACCAACGCTGTCAAAATGTAGTTCTGATACATGCTATTCCGATGTAACTTTATATTGGCTGTGCCTGTCACGTGACTTGCCAATGCATATTAAAATTGTTCAAATATAATGTATTCAACCTTTTATATATATATATATATATATCCAAGTGAAATTGGATGGATTGTCGTTTCGGAGTGCTTAATTCTTGGTTATAGTAATTGTGAAGTAAAAGTTAGGAACACTAAGGCTTAGTATTGACTTTGAGTGGGCAGGATAATGTGATAATATGTAGTACACTCAGCTTCTCTAATTTCCTTTCCAAGTAGTATCTTCAGAGAAGAGAAACCACCAGGAAACTTATCACATAGTAAATCTTAGTTCTAAGTTTAAAGCAAGAAAAACTGAACTCAGTATATAGAAAAACGTAAAGTACTATTTAGAGACAAAAGAAATGAAGTGGAAGAGGAAACTGGAAATAAGAAAACACTTTACTGCACATAAAGACTGAGACTTGCTTGCTAATTTGAACATTTATTAGACTTCTGTTAATCTTGAGAGCTTGAGCTTGCTTTAGACTAAGAGAACGTGATCTTTATGTACAATATTCTATGACTACCTGGATGGAAGTTATGTAAGTTATCTTAGGAAATGAAAAATTGCTTCCCTATATGTAATTGTAAAAACTACAAAACATAAAATGTGGACCCAACAAACCTTCATGCGAAATTTGGTGAAGATCCATCAAAAGTGGACAAAAAAAAACACAAAACTGCAAAACGCAAAGCTGAAACCTCCATACAAATTTTGGCGAAGATCCAGTCACACTCTGCAAATTAATTACATGGATACCCAACAGACACTAATATTATATTCATTAGATGCCTTCCCTCTCAGTGTGCATACACTACCTCCATCACCGATGGTCATTCAGTCTGCCTTTACGTAGTGTTTTCTATTTTACAGCCATCTTTTCCACAATTTAGTACGCATGACACCATAAGGAAAAAACCCAGAGCAACAGACAAATAGAGTAAAAGGAACTTATCCACATTCATTTAGCAACATTATATTTTTAAAGCACATACAGGCTCAGAAAGGTGTATGTGAGAAAAAAATATAAAAAATTCTTGGTAAACTTTAAACATCCACTTTACAAACTAAAGAAAACAATACATACTAAATATACGTTTGTATACTACAAATGCATAATAGTGCATTTCTTCTTCCTCACACAAATGAATGTCTGTGTGCATTAAAGTGATCTTCCTGACTTAGTGCATTAAGTCTGTGTCATCCAGCTACTAGTGTAACGTACCACCTACTTGTGACATTAACTGGTATTAAATGAACTGCAATTGGGACAATGTTTGATCTAAGTTAAAGATTTATTTTCTCTCTCACCAGAGGTGAAATTGAAAATATAATCTGTGATGTAGAGGCCTAACGTTTGATCTATTTGAACAATATTTTGACGTTTGGCCATACTTCTCTTGTTGCTGCTGAGAATCTTAGACTGTTAATCCAGCATATAAGGAAGGAAGGCCTAAAACTGGAGCAGAGGAAATCCGCACTTACGTAAACACACACACACACACACATGAAGTTCTTAGGACATATAGTAGGTAGTGATGGAGCCTTCACAGATCCATGAATATTCCAGCAGTCAAGGTCTGCACCCAGCCAGTCCAGAGTTTCTCAATCTTATTTCATATTCTACATGCTTTGTGGCTAGTGACATTAACTAAAGCCGATTTCTTCTTCATAGGGACTCAGAAATGGGAATAAGTTTCCAATGTTATCCTATCAAAGTCAGAATTGTTTGGATACAGATGCCAGTAATAGTGACATATGGACATTGCTATCACAGATACAAGTAAGCTCGGAGCGCATAACAACATATGCTAGTCACGTGCTTAGTGCTGAGAAATACCGTTACTACATGACAAAAATGAATTGAAAACAGTTCTAATTGTCTGTCAAGCATTACTGCCACTCTCTGTAATAAAGTTTACTATTAGAGTAGACTATGTCTTCCTAAAGTGGCTGATGAATTACAAACATCTATAAAGTTTGAATGCAAGGTGAATAATAATTTTAAAGAATACAAATTCACAATTCAACATAATTAGAAATAGCTTTATGAAAACATTTATGAGCTTTTTGCCATCTGCTGAAAGTTTGCTCTTATACTGAACGTCCTGGTTTAGGAAATCACTGTTCTAAATATATCCAATATTGCAATCCTAAGAGTTTATCATAATGGTGGTGAAAATGTTACTAGTGGATAAACACCATGGCTCACTTTGAAAAAACTTAGGGGAAGACAGCTGAATAACCCAGATCTTAGTCTGATTTGTGAGCACCACAATGTATCAAATGCAATATGTTCGCATGTAATCTCTGGTATATGTGTGATCATCTAGACGAACAAAATGGTATGTTGTGCTATCATCACAATCCATATTGATGTAAAGCACAACCCATGATGCATTGAATGGTGACTGCGTCTCTAAGACGGGTAATCCTTCAAACCTTGCATAATGTCATATCAATAGATTACTAAGGAGAGTCTTACACCACAGCTGAAACAAGTTTTACTGACTATGGCAATGAAACATCAAAAGAACGCTATGGATACTATACTCTAAAAAATAACCTTCTGGGCTACTTTCAGAAACTGATTACTATAGGAAGTGAGATGTAACACATTCATTCACCAACACTGCAGCCTTGTTTGTTGCCCACACATTAACTGAACAATTAATATCTCACTTTGGCATTCTAGAGGAAGTAAGTACTGACAAAGGTGCTAAATTTAATATCCAGTTATTTGCAAATTATGATATATATATATTGGGATTGGTGAAAATGTGGGCTTCACTATCTCATGTACAGTCAGATAAACTAATTGACAAATTGGTAAAACAACTAAGCAAATTATTTCCAAATTTGTTACACAAAATAAAATTAACTGAAATGATCATCTTCCCTATGATGGTATACAGAGCAACTAGGCAACGAATGATTAATTTTCGTCAACACTTGTGCATGCATATGAACAACCAAGAAAGGTAGCGCAATGAGAGAAAAACCTGTTTGGTTTGGATCTAACTTATACTTCAACAGCTCAATCCATCATATTAAAAGCTTCAGTAACTATATATCACGCACACAAGAATTTAAAAAGTGGATATACTGAAGCCTTATGTTATTGACAAGCTGTTGGAATACTGAATGGACAAGAAACCACAGGCAAATGCAACTGACTCGTTGGATGATGAGGAGAACACTTTTCTTACTATTTCTTACCTAGCCAAAAATGAAAATAAATTTATTGAATTTTCACTGGCTGTGTGTGGTGAATGGGAGCTGAGGCATGAGCCATTGGAACACTCAGAAAGCCTGCCATAATGGAAGAATTCACCATCCATGTGGTATGGTTAGGTCTGATACTCTAATACATTAGAACAGCTGTACCACTCAAAGATGAAATGGAGTTACACCTCTTACTTTTTAAACCTATAGAACAACTATCCCCCCTAGATTGTTGCTGGTGCATGAAGGTCGAGGATGTAAACATTGAAGGTGTCATTGATGGTGACCGGTAAGTTGACTCTCAGTATTTTCATTCCCTGTACTAATCTATTAATGTCAAAACATAATCAACAATAAAAGTAACATTTATTAAACTAAATTTTAAAACTACTTAAATTAATCTTAATTTATATAGATATATTTTAATAATTACTATACGTGACTGTACTGGGAGTGAATTATCCTAATCTGACTGTACTGCTACCAACTGCGACTGGTAGGTTGGTAAAAACTTCAATAGATGACCTGCAACCATCGGAATGTATTCTTCTACAACTTATCCAGTCGTTCAGCTAATGAAACCAGCAGCGATTATGGAACACTAAAATATATTTGTTGACATTAATAAATTATCACAGAGAGTGAATCTACAAGGAGTGAAGTGCATTGGGAGTGAAATTACCGGAGTAATAATACTGGGAGTCAAATTACCGGGAGTGAATTCTCCTACAACCTTCATGGATAATCTTTAGAGCATATATATATATGTGTTTGTGTGTGTGTGTGTATGAACTTACTTAAAAGCTTTCCTCCAAATAATTTTGTTATTTTGGAGGAAAACAAGATATTTTAGTCAATTTTATAGTATAATATAAATTGGCCACTATTCAGTTCTTCACATTATATAGCCACACAACAGCAGATGAGAGTGGAATTCTCCGAAACCAGTATAACCCAATAGCACACGTTGATTAAAGCGTAGATTGAACTGGACCTCCCTTGAACTTAGACTTCGAAATTATACAATTTTCGGAAATGGCCTGACATGGTCAGGTGGTTATGGCTCTTGAGTCGCAATCTGAAGGGCGCAGGTTCGAATCCCCATCCCACCAAACATGCTCACCCTTTCAGCGTTATAATGTTACGGTTAATCCCGCTATTCGTTAGTAAAAGACTAGCCCAAGAATTGGTTGTGGGTGGTGATTACTAGCTGCCTTCCCTTTAGTCTTTCACTGCTAAATTAGAGATGGCTAGTGCAGATAATTCTCGTGTAGCTTTGCGCGAAATTAAAAATATACCAAGTCAGTTTTCGGAATACTAAGTTTATTTATTATACCTGCTATTGTGTGGCTATATAATGTGAAGAACTGAATAGTGGCCAAAGACACTTTTTCTTCACTTCACCTATCCAAGGTATAAGTTTTTCTCATAGTGACTACAAAGCACGTTCACACCAACAGTATGTTTGATGCTTTTCACTAAGATATAGGTTCAGCTTTTCTTTCTTTGGTGGAAGATCGACCCCAGGTTTGGGAGCCTTTTGGATTGTGCCTTGCCATGCTGATTTCTGATTGTAGTTTCTCGTGAGTATAATGTATTTATTATTGACTTTGTTTAGTTTTTCTTATTTCAATATTACCTTGTTCGGATTTTTTTCTACTGACTACTTGAAGTGCTCTTGTCAGTCATTATGCATTCGAGCCTCCTTCTTGTTGTGAAGCACCCTGGAATTTTGGAGGAGACTGGATTTTCTGCCACTCGCACTCGGACTAAGCCCTATTCTCGTCCAACTACTGACTCCAAAAAGCCACCTCGCACGTCAGTATCATCATCAGAAAATTCTACGCTGCTTCCAGACTCTGTTCCTCCAGTTCCTGGACCTACTTATGATGACGTCGCTTCACATGAACTATCCATACAACCTACAGCTTCACCTCGTTTTTCTCCCATCATATCTTCTACTGTACCTTCCATGTCTCAGGCCACTTCTGCTCCTTTGGATAAAGGCTCAGCTTCTCACATACAAGTATTCCTCCTCTACAACATGGATGCTCAATTCTATTCTTCATGCCACTTTTACCAGGAAGTATCCAAATTTGCACTCGCTCTGATATACACTAGTTAATACCCACCCAAAATGGCCTCATTGTGAAATCCTACAATGCTCAGATACTCGACGTTATTCCCAACATGATTGGTCTTGTCAAATTTGGGGTATCTATGACTATTAAGCTCCTTTTTTCACCCACCATAAAAAAGCAACCTCCCCCACACACTAGTCCTCTCTTTTCTTGTGTTATCCATGGGGTGGATCTTCTGCTTGCTGAATTAGATATCATTTCTGAACTTGCGGAAGATGGTGTCTCTGTCAAATGCGTTATCCGCATACAGCATGCCAAAGGTCCTACTTTTATGGTCTGAATACTCGCCATCTCTAGTGATGTCGTTGATCATCTTCTTCTCCACGGTACTTTTCTTTATCGTCAACGTCATCGTGTGGAGCCATCTCGAACGTTACCTCCTCAACCTATTCGCTGTGAACGTTGTCTTACCTACAACGCCCATCCCACTGCTCAGTACCCAAATCAGCCCGTCTGTCCCCACTGTCGCGGTCCTCACCTTTCCCGCCATTGTTCTCACTTGGATTCTCCACCCATCTGCAATATGTGTCAAGAAGACCATCCAACTTACTCCTACAAATGTCGTGGAAAGCCTCCCCTACTCCTGATAATCCCACTTCAGTCGCACCTGTTAGTACTACTGATACCCTTTCACCACCATCAAACTCTGTTCTACCCCACCTACTACTGAAGATGTACTCCATTTTCTCACCATGGCTTTACAGAATATCCATTCATTCCACTGTTCTTTCATCCTGGTTAACATAATCTATGCTGCAAAGGCCGTGCTTCAAATTCAACTCCAAGCCTCCTATTCAGGCCTCAATTCTCATTTCTGTTTTCGTCGCCTATGGGACCAAGCACCACCTGGTCGAGTAACGACAGAATGATAAGCATTCTCTTTCTTAACATTCATTTCTTTTTCGCCAACAAGCTTTTTCTCACACCTCTTCTCCAGGAGACTGCTTATAATTGTGAAATCTTCAATGAAACTTTCCTGAAACCTTCTCAAGTTGTTAAGTAGGTCAAGGGGGTGTAGCAATATGCAGTTGGGCTACTCTTCCTTTTCGCCTTCATACTCTTCCACCGAATAATTATCCTGAACACCTTATTCCTACAGTTTATTTCTCATCACGTCTTCTTACATTTGTCACCATCAATGTTCATCCTGGTGAACCACTCCTTCATACTTTCTTCACCACAGTTGATTGCCTCTTCCACAGCTACGTTATTCTTGCTGATATCAACTTTCATAGCAGAACTACGTCTGAGGTTCAACAATTTCTCACCATGCCAAATGATGCTTCTGGAACCATGATACCTCTTCCTGCTCCAAGCCATCCTGTCTCCAACATTGCTCCAAATGTCATTGTTACCTCTATCTCAGTTTCTTCTCTATTTCCGTTTTCTTACTTTGTCCTGTTGACAGTGATCATTTACCCATATGTGTTTGTATTGCTGATCGCTTCTCTCCCGTGTACCACCCTACCGATGACTCGACTGTCATTTCCACAAAGCTGATTGGACTGATTACAGGAAGCATCTTCATTCTCTTCTTTCCGACCTTGACCCTACCACTGTTTCAAGTGTTGATGCCTTTGAATATACCCTGACATCAGCTCTTTTCTCTATAGGTGCTCACTCGATCCCCTCTTCGTTGTCATGAACTTTTTGTTCCTCAATACTCTAACGATCCATCACACTTCTTTGCCATGCCTCCTCACTCCTCCAGGACTATCGCCATTCTCATGATCCACTTGTTTTACACCAATCCAGAGGTCTCCAACGCACAGTTATTTAATCTATTAAACATCAGTGTTGGCATTACCTGTACAACAGACTTCATCATTCCCCTTCCTCCTCTCAGTTTTGGACTCAGTTTCACATCCTCACTGGCCAGTATCACTCCCCTTCCTATCCTATCCTTGTGGATAGTCAGGTTCATGCTACCATGTTCCTCAAGGCCAATGCTTATACATACCATTTTGGGTCACAGTTTAATCTTCCACCACCACATCCCCTTGATTTTGATGATTTCTCCGACTGTCTGATGATACTTCTCTGACTATTTGCCCTCTCTCACCCATGTTCTGGAAACCAACCCCCTGTGTGCTCCAATTACTGCTCAAGATTTCTGACTTGCCTTACGTCATTGTTGCAACTCAGCCCCGGTTCAGATGGTCTCACCTATTCCCATCTCTCTAATGCACCTGCTTAGTTTATTACCATATTGGCCTTATTCTATACTTTTCTACTTCGCACAGGTTTCTTCCCTGCTGCTTGGAAGTTATCAACCGTCCTTATTTTCCTGAAACCACCCAAGCCACCAGTTCTACTAGATTCTTATAGGCCAAGCAGTTTAACCAGTGTCCTCAGCAAAACTTTTGATTGCATCCTTGTTCATCGTCTTCACCCTTTTATTGCAGACAGTCAGTTGCTTCCACATACCCAGGCAAGTTTCCGCCTTCATGTCTTTACTGTAGATCTGCTCCTCAGGCTCTCTGATTAAAGTATAAACCACTTCAACACCTCTAAACCTTCGTGCCTCGTTCTATTTGACTTTGAAAGATCTTTTGATTCTGTTTGGCACCAGGGGCTGATCTACAAAGTTTACCACTTGTCTTTTTCTGCTTCCTACATTAGACTTATTTTTTCTTTTCTCCGGGTCGGCCCGGCATGGCCAGGTGGTTAAAGTTCTCGACTCGTAATCTGCGGGTTCGAATCCCCATTTCACTAAACATGCTTGCCCTTTCAGCTGTGGGGCGTTATAATGCGACGGTCAATCTCACTATTCGTTGGTAAAAAGTAGCCCAAGAGTTGGCGGTGGCTGGTGATTACTAGCTGCCTTCCCTCTAGTCTTAAACTGCTAAATTAGGGACGGCTAGCGCAGATAGCCCTTGTGTAGTTTTGTGCGAAATTCAAAACAAACAAACAAGCAAAAACATTTCTTAAATTGCAGTGTTTAAATTAAATCTTAAAAGAACGTGAAAGCTGGCTAATTTCTTGACCAACTTGGCTAGTTTTATTAGTCTTGAAATGGATTGTATATAAATTCATTTAAGAACAACAGATTTATATTGTTATCGATTGGTCATTGTAAGAACAGTGGAATGGCAACCTAGGACATGGAAAAGATCTAAGGAAGTGAAGATGGAGGGACGATATAGTGACGGAAGCAGGAATCAGATGGACATAGTATGCTAAGAATAAGAAATACTGGACTGGTCTGACAAACAGCTACATCCAACGAGGGATGATGTTGTTGTTGTTTGTTATTAAGCACAAAGCTACACAAAGGGCTATCTGTGCTCTGCCCGCCACGGGTATCGAAACCCGGTTTCTAGCACTGTGCCACTAGGGGGCACGAGGGATGACTGCAGCTTAGATAGATAGTATAACCCAATAACACACGTTGATCAAAGTGTAGATTGAACTGGACCTCCCTTGAATTTAGACTTCGAAATACTAAGTAAATTTATTACATTCAAGTGTATTGTGTATCGAAGTTAATGTGAATGTACTGTATAAATGAATGTTAATAATGTTCATATAGTATATATTTTTTACTACATGGTAGTAATAAATGAAATATTCGTGAAACGTACAACTGTATTTGTTTTCCTCAGTTCTGTAGTTAGAATTTGGTATTGTGTTAACTAGAAATCCTGTTGTTGATCTGTTGTAATGACTTTGGGGTGTATCATCTGTATGGTATCACATTAATTTGTAGACGATAGTGCTTTGTGGAGTTACTGGCCTAAGAATCACGTTATAAGATAGGGGACCTGTATCATGCTATGTTTATCTGAACTTCAATATCCATCTATGTGAAGTGAATGAGGTGATATCAATACCCAGGCTTTTCTTTTATTATTGTTCAGACTTGTCTAGTAGTTGTCTTTGTTCTGTACCTTACCCTGATTGTACTGAACTATTTTTTTTTTATCTTCAAAGCTCAGTTATTTACAGTTTTTCAACATTTAGTTTATCCTACCCGGAGTAGGTAAATTACAATAATACATAGAGTTCCATACGGATATGTATTTTATTTATTTATTTATGAATAAATTCTGGAGTAGGTAATTCGCAATATTTTTACCAAGATTAGTTGGAATTCCCCACTTTTAGATTTCTAGGCTTATTATTGCTAAAGATGTAGCTAAGCCTAATCTGGTAACGCTAGGCCTACTAAACAATTGATAAATTTTTCAATATATCGCGTACAGTATACAATTTACAATATAATATGTAATGTATAACACAGTATGTGAATTTCAATTTGGTCAACTTCCCTTATTTTAAAAAAAAATGGAAAGGACATTGAATTGGACATATTTACCAGAACTTATAAATACAATATTTTTGTACTGTTTTGTAGTGTTTAAATCTTAACTCGGATTTTAGAAACAGAAGAATCGTAATAAAATTATCTTATTTAGATTGAGTACTTGGTGTTAAAAGTATATTTAAATGATCTACAATAGCAAATAATAATATAGCTAAAAGTGGTTGTTGCCTCCTGGATGACTCCTTGTGGTCTGTAGTTTGAAATTGGGGACTTTGACAAACAACCTCGACTGCGCACTGACAAAAATGATGCGATGGGACACCATAATTATGATTTGGCTTGTGCTAATCTCCTCTAACTTAGCGTTCAAATAAAATTAATTAATTTAGATACTTGATATTAGTTTTTTGTTTTTATACAACAACGTTCTTTATAACAAGAGTTGTGACCGTAATTTCATTCAAATGGTATTGTTGCGTGTAGTGTTGTTTTGAGTGTTTCTAATTTTATAAAGTATTTCGTTTTTTCTTGCACATACTTGGATGGTCAAAGACATTTGTGACCTGTTTGTCTGATGATGCTCAGTTACCCTAGTGAAACGCAGAAAATAAAGTCATTTTCTCCGAACCCTGAATTTTATCTATGTTTATCTTCTAGTTTGTTCTACAACATATCTCTTTTATTTAATGTTCTTGACATCTGATCTTCACTTTTCCTTCTCACTACAGTACCCAGTGGCCAAAAGAATAAGTTCCGTAATGTCGTACGTTATGGTTTTTATCATTTGATTCTCGTAGACTTACTCTTTGACCCCTCTCTTCCTTTAAGTCAATGTTCAACCATGATATTATATTCCATAGTAGATTTCAGTGTTATACAGTGCTCCATATATATATATATATAATAGAATCGTATGTGTTTACAAAACAATTATTCAAAAAACTTCACTGGAGAAAAAATTAACAGTGAAGTTGGCAGACTCTTGCATTATTCAGATTGTTAGCATTAAATTAATTTTTTATTCATTATTTCATACATATGAGGATGTTGTCAGTAAAGTAAATTATTAGACACCAAATTGTGGTTTAATAAAGCTGGGACAGGTCTGTTTTGAGAGACTAAATATCTCGACTAAATAGCTAGATAAAACAAATTTGTATTTATTTACAAGTTGTGTTTTACAGTGATTATATTTTATTACAAACATCTCGAACCAATAGAATAGTCCCTTAGTATGAATAATTAAAAAAAATTGTCACGAGCTCAAAATTGCATATTTTATTAGAAAACTTTCAACATTTATAGAAAAAGAAAAGAAAAAAGATAAGGGTAATGCATTCGTAACTCTAAATTTTCTCTTCGGTCTTTATCAAATCAGGTCTATTAATCCTAATAATCACCCATCCCGCCACAAAAGATTTTATTTTATTACTATCTTGCAAGACATTTAGACAACAACTTAAAACGAAGAAAAACGGGTTAACCTAATTATTCAATGCTTTTGAACCATGTAATCTATGGAAATGAGAAGCTTCTTCATTCTTTTTCTTGGTTTTAGACAGGGATCGACCAGATGCAAAGCCATCAAGACTAGTTTTGACTTATTATCTTATTCACATAGGGGCTCATTTTGTTCTAAATAAATCATATATAGGGTACTCCAAAATAGTGACCAAACTATTGGTAATATTGCATGAATATATTTCGCCATCAGAAGCCAGACCCTCCAGTGGCACAGAGGTATGTCTGAGGAATTACAACGCTAGAAACCGGGTTTCAATACCCGTGGTGGGCAGAGCATAGATAGCCCATTGTGTATCTTTGTGCTTAACTACGAACAATCTGAAGCCAGGTTTCATTCTATGGCAAGTTGGCTAACTAAAAAAAATTTCTTTCTTCAGTGACCAGTCTATACACATCTTTCACACGCTATCTTATAAACATAAACAGGTTTATGAGAGGGTTCGTTGTTTGCTTGTTTTAAGTCCAAAGCTGTACAATGGGTTATCTCTATTTCAGGTATCGAAACCCAAATTTTAGCGTTATAAGCCCTCAAGCTTATTGTTGAGCTATAAAAGGGTTAATTTGATTACCTTATCATTAATCATTGGTAATTTTGACACTTGATGATTCATTTATATGAACATTCCATCCGCTGCCTTAAGAGGCTATTTTTAACCGAATACCAGGATAGACTGTCACTCTTATAACTTACTCACGCTAAAAGTTCTAAGTGTGGTAGCACCATCTTTCGAACCCGATATCCTCAGGTTCCCAGTCCGATAATCACTAGTTCACTCTCACGCTAGCATCAACAAGGAAAGAATGATTAATACTATTCCCTGGAATTTTCGAAAAGCGATGTCAAATTGAATCTCAAAATACACAGTTCACATTTTTGTACTTTGAGGAAAGTACAACTATGAATGAGAGCTGACTCCTTGTGGTAAACTATTTTAGCGGCACCGAGTATAATCACTCAACTTTCATAAAAAAATGAACAACAACAGCAAACAAACTTGAATTAACTCAACTCAGAATATGCTTTAAACCAACTTGGAAGCATCGTCGTTAATGGGAAAATTATTACTTAGATTCGAGTATACTTGAGCAAAGCAAAATTCCACGTAAACCGTTTTCTTCTTTAACACTCGTTAATTTCAAGTATATTAGGATAACCTAATTATCATGTATTTGAAACGTAATTTTCTTAAAAGGGAACTCGAACAGTTTCTTAGGAAAACAATGTTTAAATTAGCATAACAATGACGTAAGTAAACTTTAATTATTCCAAACTACACAAACTGCTACAGCTTTACTTTCCAAGGTTGAATGAAACTAACAAATGCAATTGTATAATTGAAAAGTGAAGGAAATTAAAGCTGCTTCATTTAATTATTTACATCTTTCATTTTAAAAGAAATGGCATTTACTCCATTTGGCAAGATGCATTACCCCGCCCACAACCTTATATCATCATAAACAAGAAAAAATATGGTGTACATTTTCGTTTGTGTACACACAGTGTGAGATACTTTTTCAATAAAGAAGAGGTTTTGAATCTATCTAAATTTGCAGATTGATGTTTTTGTTGTTATTTTGTAAGATATTTTCGCGCAAAGCTATGAAAGAAGTAACTCATAGCCATTCCTAATTTTGAAATGATAGGCTAGAGGGAAGACAGTTAGTCAAAAGTACCCGCCGCCAATTCTTGGGTTTCTCTTATCTGATTGAATAGAGATTTGACCATTGCTTTTATAGGTGCACCCAATACTTCAAAATTTTGACCGAGTTTTTACGGTAACAGGACACGAACCGGGAATCCTCGGTTCAGAGACCGGGCACGCTAACCATTAGGCCAAGCCTAGTCTAGCTAACTTTAACAATCAAATTTTGTTCACCTTGTGGTGTTGTAGCTTGAAATATAAAACATGCTTGCTCATATTTGATGATATGACTCATACCATGATTCACCGATCCAATTCAGTAGCTTCCAGCTATATCAACCTAGCCAGATGGATGATGGAGAGCGCTATCTAAATTAGCTTTCTCTATCTGTGATGTGAGAAACGTTATGTTCTACATCATTTAACAATTCCGCCATACAAACATTCTCCCAGTCACTAGCTTGGTTAGTGTTTGTAACGGTATTTTGTATCGAACGGTCAGGAATTAACCATGAATCAAAACACAGGTAATACACTTGTGAGTGGCGCTACAGCTACCACGTGCGGCTATACACCTCTGAAATACTTTATACAAATAGTTCTTATAAACTGCGATTATCTACTTCTTCTTTTATCCAGAATCGACAGAAGAAGCAACGTTTTCACAGTAATTCAAAAAGTTTGTAGCTGGGATTAAAATTAAATTAACCTACTTACAAAGCAGACTCCCAGTAAAGTACAGTTTTTACATTGATTTTGAAAGTAGGAAATATTCAGTACTAACTACAGGATTTACCTTTGAAGTGGAATTTATCAGTGATCATGAACCTTTACGTTGGGGGTACGGTCCATGAACTTGACCTTCATCCCATAATTGTCTAGAATATAATCTTAAAATGACGTCAGAGTGTCTCTCAACCTTTATACTAAACTTGTATTACTTTCCAGCTTTGGCCTTCATCATGTAACTTAATAATGACTAAATAATTCGATTTTTGTCTTTTTTTTTCAGTCCTGACTTTGCCTAATGTATCGTGGTAATAAGCAAAAGTTCTCACATGTAATAAAAATACTTTTTGAGGAAATTGTGGGTTACATTTCGGAATAATATCACTATATTTCTGTTTTAAGACACAAGAAGTCATTTCAGATGTGTGGCTTTCACATAAGCATACCTATACAGGCATTCAACTCGTGAGGTGTATATATACTAGATGTAATTCTGCAGGGTCCCCGAAAGTGTTCTGTTTAAACAGTAAATATAACCAAAATTAAGAGTAACAAATATTTTTATTTCTTGATTTTGAAGTTTATATGTCATGATGTGTTGTAGCCTTCAGAGTGTGTAATTCTTCTCGTAATTCGTGGCATGCGCACCTTTTACTGACGTCACGACAGTACATATTGCAACTTAAGCGCCCCCTTATGTGACGTTATTTTAGTGTCTACTGACTGACTGACAGACAACACACTACTGTATAGTGGTGTAAGTGGTTAAAAAAGGTGACCTCTCCAAGCGGCTTTCGGGGAAATACATATAATATACAATCACTAAATGCGAATTAGTCAATACTAAACAATTTTACTATACTGGAAGCTATTTTTGAGAAACATTACAAAGGACAGACAGGCTATATTCTGCTGATTATTGTCTTTATTGGCGCTTGAGCTTTTTATCCAAACTTAATTTATAGCTTGATGAATTTAGTAGTTTGTGTTTAGTGGGATGTCTGCGCTTTACTCACAACAGGTATCGAACCCCCGAGTTCAAGTGTTATAAAACATCAAACTTACCGCTTAGCCACAGGGAGTGCGTAGTTTGACACATTTTAGAGTTTGAAAATGAGTAATTAATTTTTAAACGGTCTGGTTCTGTTACAACGTTCACTATATTTTGAGAAATTTGTAATGGTCATAAATTTTTGTTTCAACTAGCATTGGGCCTGGGCGTGGCGTAGTGGTTAGTGTGCCCGAATTTTCAATTCGAGGATTCAGGGTTTGCATTGTGTTGTCGCAATAATGTACCCTGCACTTGGGGCCGTGGATGGGCTCTGAAAACGAAGGTGAATTTACATTATTCGGCCAGACAAGAGTAGCCTAAAAGTTGGCGATGGGTATGGATGGCTAACTAGTTGCTTTTCCACTAGTTTATCAGTTAAAGATTAGAAATGGCTATGCGCTGATATCCCACTGTGTAGTTTCACGCGAAAATAAAATAAAACAACACGCAAACTCTCAAGTAGCCTTGGAATTCATTATTCTTTCTGGTATACTTAAAACGAAATCTTAAATCTGCAAAGGTGTCATCTTCCATGAAAACTCAAAAGGAAATTTCAATTTACTTTAACTTCAGCTGTTTATTTTTTAATGACACAGTGTTTACACTTGGTGTGTAGAAGAATAACTGTGTGCGTCGGATCCATAAAGGACCAATGTGTTGCATTATCATAGAAAAAAAAAAAAGATAATGAGTCATTTTCAAACGTTCATTAGGAGAGAACGGGGTTCTTGCATTGTAAATTTTTCGGTAATTGATCACGGGAGTTTAACGATAGACGTGGTGGAAAGCATGCATTATGTGGTTTACAGTAACCTGTACAATCTATGATCACAAATATATATATTTTCCATACAAATGATGGAGGAAACTACAAAAAATACTTACACAAGACACCCTCATACTTGAACTAAGGCAAGTTATTACTATTTTTATTCATCTTTTTTTTTTATACGAAACGAAGTTACCACTAAAACATTTCAATGATATTAGTTTTTTAGGGTAGGACAGATATAGAAAACATTTTTACTTGGCTATTATTGGTGTTGTGGAACAGAAATGGGAAAAGAATGTGACTTTTGTTAAGATCTGTTTATTCTACAAGTCACCAAATATCCAACGAGTAAATATTTATTTTTTGAACAAGCATTCATAATTTTAGTGATTTACATGCTCTTTGAGTGCTTTAGAAAACAAATGATTGCGATTGAAGTTATTTATGTATATTTCTTTACCTACCCTGATTCTTAGATTACGGACATGTGCTTAAGGTGGTTGAAACTTCAAAGTTAATATTTACTTAAACCAGTTTACAGAAGACACAGCTTGTGTTTCGATTAATCGTTCATTAAGTAGTAAATGTTATTGTTGTGTTAAGAAGAAAAGTATACTGTTATTTGTAAATATATTAAAATAGACGTTGCTCTTGAACAAAACTATCATTATAGATGATTTGAAATTCAGCCACTTGTACTAACAACAATGGTTTCCTTGGGTAACATTTTATGTCGCTAACCTGTAGCTGGAAATGATAGTTTTGTAACTGGTCATGACAGAGGTGTGTTAGGAATATGATTTAATATCAAACTTTCTACCATCCATGGGTGGAGAAATATTTATGTTAAAGCAAGCAAAACAGTATCAACACCCGTTTTTATGTGCGTGTACTAATTAAAGTTACACCAAGGAGCATTTCTTGCTAAAAATATCATTGGTTTTATTGTAAATCTTTAAACTATTATACATTATTTTTCACTGTTATATAGAAACGCATAAACTGTACATATATATTTTGTCATAGGACTGTAAGGTATGTAAAAAAATAAATTGTAATTAGTCTTTCATTGTAGAAATACTTTAAGTGTCATACTAAAGTATTTCAATGCGTGCGTACAGCTGCATATAGTGTAAAGTAGAACCGATAGGAAATTAAAGAAATAAGAAATCCCGTAAATAACTGGGCTTAGTCCCCGCATCACTACATGTAGATGTGTCCGTGGTTGTCATGGTAACATGTCCTGGGTCAATCTCTCACGATCAATGCCAGCACTGCAGCAGATCCGCCATTATATCTCAGTTAGTGGTGTACGTTTTGGCGTGAGTCAATGAAATCACCGACAGGCAGTTGACTATGGATGTTACCTAGGTTGCTTGAGGTGGGGCCAAATATTTCTTAGGCGATTTTAAATTGTGCCGAACTTATGACTTTATTTTAAAAAAAGGGGGAGTTGTTAAACTCTTAGTGTGTAAGAGAGTTTAATGAGATAAATACAAATGTGATGTCCGACTGCTCATATTGGAAAAATCCCTGGGTACATCCAATCGTAGTGACTAAGAGTAAGTTTTCTTGTTTCAATCGGCGTTTAAGTAGGTTTTGTTTCTGGGATAGTTTTTGTTTTATTTTTACATTTTTTAAAATTAGACACTAATCTAGTGCTATCTTAAATCTATAAATGTTATTGGTTTTAAACCACATTTAGCGGTATTAGAGTTTCATACTTTAATGTTTAATTGTTACTGTTTACATGTGTAGTACTGATTGTGTAAACATCACACTTGTATTATATTTCTTCATCACACCAACCTGTAGACAATATATTTACCGTTTCATGTCTTCGTATTTGTCCCTCTAGATTATTAGATTAGTAATTTTTAAAGTATATATATATATATATATATATAATAAACGCCCGCCAGTGGCACAGCGGTATGTCTGCGGACTTACAACGCTAGAATCCGTAATTTCG
>NW_013666261.1:150185-154065 GCF_000517525.1 Limulus polyphemus
CTCTAGTATATTAGTATAAGTTAAGTTTAATTATATATATATATATATATATATATATATATATATAATAAAAACGCCCGCCAGTGGCACAGCGGTATGTCTGCGGACTTACAACGCTAGATTCCGAATTTCGATACCCGTGGTGGGCAGAATACAGATAGCCCATTGTGTAGCTTTGTGATCAACCTCAAAAGCAAACAAACAATATAATAAAATATTCCTATTATTATACTAAGTTGCTTAACTTATATAATTGCATTGTAATAGTTTCCGCATCAGGTCGTTCGTGTATTTGCATATTATTCTTTAACAATCAAGTGCTATAAATTAACTAATAATATTTAATGAAAACTGTTACGAGTTTAAAAATACTATTGAAACTAAGTATTTTTCTGCAATGATTCTTGGTTTATTTTATACAGCTGCTTTGTCTCTCTTACTGCGTGTCTGATAATATCCTATTGATATTTTGCAACACTTTTTAGCGCTTCTTCTTTTAGTTTTTGTTTCATGTTCTTACCTTTAGATCTTGATTTGCACGACATGTATTTACTATGAGATATCCCCCACGGCAAGCTTGCTTGTTTGTTTGCTGTAAAGCACAAAGCAACGCAACGGGCTATCTATGCTGTGCCCACCACGAGTATCGAAATCCGGTTTTTAGCGGTACGAGCCCGTAGATTTACCTCTGAGCTACTGGAAACAGTGGCTAGCTTGATGATTTATAATGCTAAAAATCGGGGTTCGATACACGCGGTGGGCACAGCGAAGGTAGCCCATTGCGTAGCTTTGCGCTTAAATACGAAGAAACAAACCAATTGTGATATATTAATCAAATATTACCCGATACCCTATTATAATGTTTGCTGTGACGAGTATTTCGTCTACATTGACATTTGGTTAATTAATTAATATTTAATACTTAATTAATACCGATGGATGAATAATTCCGTTCGATCTTGAAAAGCTTGAATCATTAAAGTTTAGTCGTCAGTCAGCACACCTCCGTCTGTGATTTACTTTTCATCTGCAACTAAAGCTTTTCGTTACAGCGTTATTAACTTCGTCAAATTTAAGGAGTTTGTAACTTATCAGCCCTCTTTGTATAAATATGCATGTGAGTTAGTGTAAACAGCTTAAAAAGTACTCTTTGAAGAAGATTGTATACACGTTTGAAAGATGACAAAGTTTCACCAGGAACCGATCGATTTGGTATTGGTAGATTTGGGTCGAAGAGGATGATTTGGGCCATTGGTTAGTGTTAGTTAGTAGTGTCAAAATGTATTTCTATGTTTGTGCAACAAAGACAAATTCGTTATATGAGTAGAGACTGTGCTTGCTATAGTTTTCTTGTCACAAATATTCAAAGTAATCTTGCTTAATTGGAATTTCATCGCTAGGAGAGTAAAGTATTCCATATTCCAGCCAATATGGTATGAAAAAAACTGTATTCCGAGCACACTCCTAATTTTTTACACCAAGAAAAATAGCTGGTCTTAGTATAACCTTGCTTCTTACACATAGAAAAAGTTATAAAAGTTAAAGTTTTTTTTTTTTTGCTTTTCTATGTATTTTATTTGTTCGTTGTTAAGCGCAAAACTATACAATGGACTATCTGTGTTTTTCCCACCGCGGGTATAGAAGCATGTACATTTAGTTATAAGTCCTCAGAGTTATTGTTGAGTCACAAGGTTTTTTTTTTTTACGAAACTGACTGTGTATATATATATATATATATATACACAAACAGTATTTACATGAGGTTTTCATTTTACTTCTTTTGTACAATTAGGAAATCACAAACAAAATAAGGAAAATCTCAAATATTTGTTAGATAGTAGGAGGGATTTC
The DNA here is from genome assembly GCF_000517525.1 of Limulus polyphemus. Classification (NCBI taxonomy): domain Eukaryota; kingdom Metazoa; phylum Arthropoda; class Merostomata; order Xiphosura; family Limulidae; genus Limulus; species Limulus polyphemus. Next base: position 152,037 of record NW_013666261.1, read on the forward strand.
GCGGTCAGAATTAAACGTATTAAGTATTATTTATAATTCAAAACTGGCTGAGTTAATTATTGCGATACTTATGATACTTTTTAAGATATCATGTAGAATTGCACTGTATATTTTATTGCTATATTGCATTTTATGGTGAGATGCCTTCGAGTTATAATGTAGATTAGCTCAATTTAATTTTAATTCATTATCGCTCAACTCGATTAATAACCAGCCATATCGGTTTAAGATGGACATGTATCTACAGACTCCAATGCACACTTTAAAATTAGTTAAATTTTATATTACCTTTTTTCATCTCGTTATTACTTTAAATAAGAAACTAACGCTTTTTATAAAATATTTACAGGCGACTTGATTTTGTTTACGTATCATTTCGTTATGTGTCATTATAATTTTTTTTCTATGATATAGATTTGGTATATATATAAACTAATTATTTAGTTTAACGTTTGATGATCGCTTATACAAAAGGAACTATTCTAAGTAAAATGATCTGACCAATGGGAGCTTTTTGAAATTTATATTGCATATTATTCTCACTTAGTTCCTTTTACGAAAATGGATTCTCTCTTCACCTCTGTGAAAGCCAACTAGTTTATTAATATTTAGCAAATTCAGTCTATTGGTATTTGCTATTTCTACGGCAAAAATCAGGTTTAGTCACTGGGCCATGGGGTCGGTGTCCAGAGTGTATTTTACAGTGCCCAGAATCTATTTTACGTAAACTATGATATATTAAATTGCAATTGCGTTTCAATTATTTTGAGTAGTAGTTACTTCTTTGTGGCCAAAGACCGAATCTGTTCGGTAACTAGCGAAACTCCTGGTATTCCACATGTAACAACACTATCTTTTAACACAAGATAAAAAAATTGTAAACATTCTTCCTGTTGCTCTGTATACACAGTAATTTATTGATATTCTATTTGTTACTTATTGGTGTTGTCGTTTACGTATCCAAATTCCTAATTAACGCCCGTTGTTTTCTGTTTCTCTCACTGTTTAGAGACTAAATAAACTATATTTCTACTCCTCGCCCGTTGCTATCCATTTCTTTACTGTTTCAGGACTAAGCATTGCGGCGGCAAATTTTCATAGCGACGTCGCATATTTAATAGTTAATATTGATAACAAATATTCTTATGAATTAATGAATACAAGAGGTGTTTCTCAGGGCTAATTTCTGGGACCACTGTTGCTTTAGTTATATGTTAATGACATACCAGGTTTTTTATTTGATATAAAGCAGATTTTATTTCCAGATGACGTCATAGTTTTAACTCAAAATAACAATTTCAGGTCTTTAGTTGAAATGGTTAATTTGTTATTATATAGGACAAAATATTGGTTTAGTGATAGTGATTTGTTTGTAATTCTTCAAAAGACAAAATTTATACTTTTACATATAAAAAATAAAAATAGTTATATTAAGGAAGTAAATATACATATAAATGAACTAGTGCTTGAAAGATGCTCATCTGTAGATTCTGGGTTTTACAGTTAATGATAAATTAAGTTGGTCTAAGTACATAAAAAAACTATTTAAAATGTTCAAAATATATAGTAAAATAGGTTAATTAATAGGAAATGATTGATAACTTTATCTACATTGAATATATGCAAATACTTGTTGGAGAGGTTTATTATAATATAATATAAATCCTTTATTGCTTCCTCAAATAAATACTTGGGTATAAACTGTCGAAATTCTGTGTATCAGTTATTTCATAAAAAAATGGCCCGGCATGGCCAGGTGGATAAGGCGCTGGACTCGCAATCTGAGGGTCGCGGGTTCAAATCCCCGTCCCACCAAACATGCTCGCTCTTTCAGCCGTGGGGGCGTTATAATGTGACGGCCAATCCCACTATTCGTTGGTAAAAGAGTAGCCCAAGAGTTGGCGGTGGGTGACTAGCTGTCTTCCCTCTATTCTTTCACTGCTAAATTTAATACGACTAGCGTGTAGCTTTGCGCGAAATTCAAACAAAACCTTAAAAGTGCGAAAACAGGTTCATTAGTATTAATTAA
>NW_013666261.1:154435-158651 GCF_000517525.1 Limulus polyphemus
CAATTTCATAAAAACAAAATATTAACCATTTATGAAATAAATGATTATTTAGTAGGTAATTTTATGTTTATGATAAAAGTTATTACTATACCCAGCCTTAAGCACTTTTTAATATAAAAATAACAAAATATTCAATGTCATGATATTACAATTATTGCATATCATTTTTTTAAATCAACAGGTCAATGTTCAACAACTTATTAGGGGGGAAAATTTGGAATGCTGTACCCAAAAATATAAGAGAAATGAAAATTAAGTTATGTTTCAAAAACTGTTTATCAAATGTATAACTTATTTGCTTATTTTTATATTTAATGAAAAATATATATTATGATATTATTGTCAGTTAGTTGTATCTAATATAATACATTTATCATTTTTTGTACTTTTATAAATGTTTCTTTTCATTTTTTTAAATTATTAATATTTTTTTCCTGTCAGATGGGACGCATTTTGAATAAGCATTCTCCTTTTTTGCCATTTTATGTCTCTCTCTTTCTTTTACTAGATTTAACGTAGTTAATATATATTAATTATTTACAATATATTGTATTATCTTGTACGGCCCCCGATGGCTCAGCAGTAAGATTGGGGGCTTATAACGCTAAAAATCTGATGTGGATACTCGTGTTGAGCAGAGCACAAATGGATTCTGGCGTTAAGGCGCTTGACTCGCAATCTGAAGGTCGCGGGTTCGAATCCCCGTCACCGAACATGCTCGCCCTTTCAGCCGTGGAGGAGTTATAATGTGACGATCAATCTCACTATTCGTTGGCAAAAGAGTAGCCCAAGAGTTGGCGGTGGGTGGTGTTGACTAGTTGCCTTCTATCTAGTCTATCATTACTAAATTAGAGACAGCTAGCGCAGATAGCCCTCGTGTAGCTTTGCGCGTAATTCAAAACAAATCAAAGAGCACAGATAGCCTATTGTGTAGTTTTGTGCTGAACAACAAACAAACAACAACAAAAATATCTAGTTTGTAAATGAAAATGAATTAAATTGTTTTATGTTTGAGGATAAAGCTCTTGATACTTTTCGCATTGCACAGATCAGGTGATAGAGCCTGATGGGTGTTGCTTGTCGTGTATGTGATCCTGTGGGGTATTAGACGTTAAATGTAAGGTCAAGTATTAAAATCAGTAGGGTGTTTGATGTTTTTATGTTTGATAATGTGTTACAAAATATAAGGTGTTACATACTGTGGATTAGGTCACGCATTCCCACCTGTACCGTGTTGCATGTTACATGTTAGATCAAGTGCTACAACTTATAGAGCGTTACATATCGTGGATAAAATCACCTGTATTGTGTTTCATATTAGGTCATGTATCACAACATGAATAATGTTGTATCTTAAATCAACTCTTACAACTTGTATGGTTTTGGATATTTGCTGTTACACCAAGAGTCTGTAAAATGTTGCATGACGTAAATTTATGAAGTCTTACAATTACATGGTGTTTCATGTCGTATATTAAACTAAGAATTGCAACCTGTAATTTGTTGAATGATTTATGTTAAGCCAAATATTACAGTCTGTTCAGTGGTGCATTTTATATGTTAGATCAAATATTAGATCCTGTCGTATATTGTATAATGTATTACAGCTTGTAGGGTGTTGTAGTTGTGTGCTGAGATATGTGTTGTGTTATACGTATCTCACAGCTTTTGTATAGTGTATTGATGATTGTATGAGGTCAGACATGTCTCTCAACCATATAATGTGCTGATTAATACAAGTTAAATTACGCCTATCTTGCTGAGATTTTGTACGTTGTTTATCCATGTGTGTAATTGATTAGTCATAGTGTACAACCTTTGTATATCACTTGTTTAGGTATTCTTGTTGAACTTGTATCCAATGTTGTCGTTGCATTTGGCCTAGCCTGAATCTTTGTATGCGGTGTACTTTGCCTTCGTGTTGGATCAAGCGTAGTTTACAACCTTTTTATGTTTTACTTTGTTTTAGAACACAAGTTTTACTGGCTTTCATGTCGAGTTGATGAGGCGTGTCGCACAGCTTTTGTATGCTGTATCAGTTTTTGTCAGAAAACAAAATGTAGATAGAAGCGCTTTTATACATGCTCAACTCTATCTTACAGTCTTATACGTTGTAACACTATATATTAAATCAGTCGTATCTTACAATTTGTAAATGCTGTATAAGTCTATGTTTGAATGTTTATGCAGAACATTCCTCACGTTATAGCCCCTAAGGGTGAATAAATCATAAATGTATTTCTGTTGATCATTTTGTACTTTCATTAGCTTGTCATAAAAATGTTGTTTTTTGTTTTTTTGTGGGGGGGGGGGTTCCTGAATGACTTGTGAATAACATCGTCACTGACACTGTGATGCTTAGGGGGAAAACATTAAACACTCTAAAGTTGTGTTAACATTTTAAAAATATAGAGAACGCACAAGTTCTCAAAGGCCACATTCAGAGCAAAATAACAGCTAGTGTTGATTTTTTTATGTTTTTTCTTGATTGGTTTTCGCAGGCGGCGTAATACAGTCGTATCATTAATAATAGAATCCGCGTGACGTTAAGAGTTTCAGGATGGGACTTAAGATAATAAAACCGAATTAGATGAAATGAAACACTTCCTTTCTTGAGCAGGTCTCATTGTCAGGCTATACACGGTCTGATCCTGTTAAGCTTGACAAAGTGTGGTTGCTCGAAACATAGCGAAAATTTATACTCTGCTTTGTAAAGTTTCACGCTTTATTAAGTCCCATTCTCCTTGTTTAATTCTGTAGGCAGCAGAGTGTGATGTAGCAGAAACTACGCAAAGTGGAACATACTGTCAAATATATTTCTTAATGCCGTGAAAAATAAAATAAAACACATCTCTTTATTGTCATTTCTACAAGGCTATCTTTTTTCTTGCGATACTGCGATATTTCGAGTAAACACCATCTTCATTAGCCTAGGTTCACTTTGTTAGAAATGTTTTCGACGTGTTTTGATCCAACATAAATTTTTGCTAGTTTTCATTGTTACCAGATTTTGTACTTTATCAACAGCCGCAAGTTTTATGTCGCCAAATCTTTGATATTCCAAACTTGTTTTTAATATTCCTTAACATATAATATAGTTTTGCATGTTTTGACTTTCAAAGTGGTATTCATATTTCAAATAGAATCAACATTTGCAAAAGTTATATCAATGGACAGTCAAATATCATAAATTGTTTTCTCACCAGGTGGAGGTGTCGGCAATGATGAATGCAAGTGAGAAACAAAGTAAAAACCTAACAGCAAAGGCAAGTAAAACTTTTACATGAAACATAGTTTCAAAAATAATTATTCTTTGAAAGAACAGAAGATTCTAAAATATTATCATTAACATCATTTAAACGTTTATTGGTAATGAAAATATTATAAATAACATTACATAAAATTTCTAAAAGGTAATGTTTCATTTCCAACAGAAAACTTTCATGACTAATACAACTTTTTTCAGCGTTATTTCGTTTTTGTAATGGCCATTGTTTGATCTAATTATGGTTGAATATGAATTTGAACATACTTTTTGTCAGTGTTTGAAATATGTATACGGAGCTGGATTCTTCTACAGTAGATGTCTGTAACTTGTTGGCGATAACTTCGAACAGTAAACGGACAGCGCACAATCCAGTTGTTTTAAAATAATATATTGAAAACAAGTCAAACTATGTACAAAAAATTCTTTACACTATGGATATCACAGTTGTATCTCAAGCTCTAAATAATTCTCTTTTCTTGTCAAAAGTCCACTTAGGCTGATTCAATTAGTTTAGAATTCAATTGACAAGACAAACCATTTTTCTCTGCTCTTATCACAATGGTATCGGTGAATAGTTAACTTATGTTACCCCGTGGGCTACCACAGTTGTATCCTTAACTTCAAATAATTGTTTCTTTTTCGTCAAAGTCCAAACAGACGGATTCAATTATTTTAGAACACTCTTTGACAAGACAAATTATTCTCCTTATTTCTATTAAACTGTAAAACTCACTTTAAAATATCGCCTGTTATGGCTAATCACACATACGCCAGCTAACTTCACGTTTTCTTTCGCTAACTGCTCTTAACTTGTGCTAGTTTGGTCGCTTATATTAGGTCGTCAAGAAATTAATGTCGCTTTTTTTAAAAGAAAAATCCGAACAACTTATATATCAAACAAAACATTTATAAATGAAATAGTCTCCATTCTTATCGATCATGCTTTTC
>NW_013666261.1:158661-161541 GCF_000517525.1 Limulus polyphemus
AATCAGGTTGTTGATGCCCACATTACAGAAATCACTTGGCTTTGTAGCAAAAAACTTGTCGATGCCCTTTTTAACACCTTTCCACATTTTGCATACGTTTTCCCATTAAGATGATGTTTCAGCGAACAAAAAAGATGGTAATCTGATGGTGCCATATCTCGAGAATATGATGGATGGGAAAGAACTTCCAACCCAACTGCATAATCTTGTGTTGCATCAAACGTGTCACATGTGAACATGCATTGTCGTGGAGAAGAAGAACCCCCTTCTGATTGACGAGTGAAGGGCGTTTCTGATGAAGGGCTTAATTTAAACGTTCCAGTTGCTGACTATAGATCTCTGCGTTGACAGTTCACTGTGAATTGAGGAGTTCAAAATGAGTTACTCCTTTGATGCTCCACCAAATGTAAAGCACCATTTTCTGTGGATGGAGTCCAGGTTTTGGGGTGGGAAATGGTTTTCGTCTAGGACTGAGCCATTGTTTTTGGCGTTTAATATTCTCATAGAGAATTTATTTTTCTTCACCAGTAACAGTTCTGTCCAAAAATGGCCCATTACACGCCAGTAGAGACAAAGCAACGTTTACACGTTGGAAACGATGATCATCGGAGAGTTTGTGAGGCACCCAAACACCTTATTTATGGAATTTTCCCATATTCCTTAGATGTTTACGTATTGTTTAATGAGAGACGTGCAATTTCAGGGCCATTTTATGAGTGTATTGCTTTGGGTTAGACTCAACAAGCGTCTTCAGAGCATCAACATGATTCCAACATATCAGCCCCAGCCATCACAGTTTTTAAGGCTAAAGTCACCTGAATGTAATTTGCTGAACCATCGTTGACATTTACGAACGTTCAAAACATTTCCATAAACTTCTTTGATATTCTTTGTGGCCACAGAGGCGTTGTATCCCTGCTTGTATTCAAACAGCATTACATGCCGAATGTGTGTCTCGTGGTGTTCCATCACTATAAGGATTACAGTAAACTAAACTTTACACATTATATAGGCTACACTAACGTGACGTTTAGGTGGTTCGTTTAACAATTGTATGTGATGTACGTTTTTCGGGGTGGTTAATGAAAGTGTTCCAAAACGCGACATTAATTTCTTGACGACGTAATATTTATTCCTTGTCCAACTGAAGCCTCGAATTTTCTCTAAACTACGCGAGCGACGTTGTGAGAAAACAATACTCACTTAAGGTAACGAGAAAAATACCAAAATCTGAGTAACGTGACGTCAACAATATTAGTAAATCCTAGACAACAATGTAGTTGCAAACACAACGTACGACTCGTACAGAGCTATGTAACAAAAATGTGTCACAACTAACACTTTGAAAACAATCTATCTTCAACACTTCTGTCTTAAATGCTAAACAATCATTAAATATTAAGTTACAATATAAATTAAATATTAACGCCTACACTAAACAGTCTAGTATATCCAACATTTTGATAAGTTACAACTTGAAAATCTCTTTGAAATTATGCATTGAAACATCTAAGAATACCAAAGTATTGTGAAATATATTATTTTTTTCGTAAATAAATTTTTCTGTGATATATTTTATTATCCACATTAATAACACGTTAAAAAACAAAGTTTCATTATACTAGTTGAAATTAATAAAACAAATAGAAGAGACCGAATTACGTGTAAGATGTGATACAAGCTCTGTTCTTAACATAAAAGTTAAAATGTCATAACATGATCAAAGGTCAAAAAGTGGCAATAATCAATTTAATTCTGAGAAGCGTGAAAGTTGGGCTACAATTTTACATCAACATAAACAGGATTAAACAACACTTTTATTTCGCTACCAAGATTGGGGAAAATAAAATAAGACTTATATTCTGTCACAGAATCTGGATCTTGCTTGAACTATATGCAGTTTCATAGTGTCAGAGTATCTAGAGACTTGAAATGTTTTTTTTTTCTTTTATAAACATGAGGAATTTGACCCATCAAAACTTATCACTTACTTTTTTTTCTCTCTCAGAACAGGATTTTTTTCTCAATTCTTTATGTATAATTCACTGTTTAACTATATTTATTGAAAGACAGTGCTTTAAGAAAATGGAGTTAATTCCAAGCACAAGTGTTTTTCAAATGGTTAAAAAATATTGTCTGTTTTCTCCTTATCATTCTTATCTTCATAAATACTGTTACAGTTTTGTTTATCATTATGGGTTGTTTATCCTTAGTTTAACACAGATCTATATCGTGTTATATAAAATTTAACGTGTTATGTTTCTTTAAAAACGCTACTTTGTTAATATACATAATTTTCACCAGTTTTTCTTCAGGTAGTTGGTGATATCAAATATTTTTATACCCTTTATTCAGAGCACGTTGCGACGATTCACTGAACACGTAAAAAATGGGAACATCGAGAAAATCGAAAAATTCTTGGTTAAAGGATTGGATCCCAATTTTCATTGTCCTGACAGCCAGGGTAAGAAGTAGATACACCTGAATTTTTTACATTTTTGGGAGTTATGTTATCCGGATGATAGCACATGTCAGAATTAATTTTTTTTATCGTAAAGTAGGAAATATTGATTTATTTCTTGTTTTGTTGTAAAGCCCAAAGCTTCAAACAGACTAGCTGTGCTATGCACATTGCAAGGATCGAACTCCGAATTGTAATGTTTTAAGTTTTCAAGGTTATCGATGAGCCACCAGGGGCCCTTGTTTTCTAATTTTTATTGTTACATATTAGAATTTCAAATAGCCTGAAATTGAGTTAAATGATACTTTAAATTTTGTAGTTAAATTGTACTTTGGATTTAGTAGTTAAATTAAAGCCGATATATAGTCAGTTTATGATATTTGCCAACAAGATTGATACACACCGTTTTCAACATAAAT
>NW_013666261.1:162541-176461 GCF_000517525.1 Limulus polyphemus
GAACCTTCCTTGATATCTTATCGCGGGTTCACGATGAGCGAGTTGATTACGAGTTGACGGAGATATATTTCACTTAACGGGAAGCTAGCTAGCTTTGTCCTTTCCCACACACGCTGAGTTTTCCACCGTTGAACTTATATAATGTCTTCGTAAAAACTAGTAATGTCAGATGTGAATCCACTGAAGTTGAATGGTTTGTAATGTTCGAAAATTACAAATATTTCTGGTCAAATATTTTAAGTTTTCCGATTGATAAGCGTTATAACAATCACAGTTAGAGCTTCTGAAGTTTATAGCACACTGATTATAGCGAACTAATAATAGATACTCTTTTTGGCACGTCGCGTTGGTTATATTTATAGCCGTGAAAAGATTTTCTAGAAAATTCAGATTACTAAACAATGCAAGTTAAAACGTTTACGTACACACATATATTGTTGATTCTTAACTGTCGAGAATCTTCTACAACTTGGGAGAATAGGCGGGAGTTTCGCAATACATATTTAACACTATAAGCTACGCATGTTTTAATATATAAACTTATTCTAAACAAACGTTGATATTCAAATAAATATATAATAACAAATTCGGTGCATTATAAACTCTACTGGTTTTTCAAGTCAAACTGCAGTTATAGCTAATATGCTGTTATTTCCGACTCGTATATATGTGTGTACTAAATCACATTGAACATTCTTATAGACATTAATCAGTGTTCAAACATGCCAAGAATATTGCTGTAAATTAATTAGCTAACTAATTTTGACAGCTCATGCTCGAAGAAATGTTTTAAGGCTATTAATTATTATTAATAGTTTTAGAAAATCCTTTGTTCCAAGTCCCCGATACTTTCCCTTATGGCAGATTTTTTGCTGTTGTTTCCTTTCGAGAGTCCGAATAGTATTGTTATAGTATTTATTTATTATTATTTTTTTAATGTTCGGATATTATTGCTATGATAAATTCTTTGTTTGTTTGTTTTTAATTGTCCGAATACTATTGTTATGATAAGTTCTTTGTTGTTCTTTAGTGTCCCAATACTATCTCTTATGGTATGCAGTGAAGTTAAGATGGAATGAAAAACTAATGAAACTGTATTAGAAGTATCGTTACATAGAATATAAACTGGAAAATTAGCTTGCATCACCGAACCAACTTTCACAACAGAACAAAAAAAAAAGCTTGAAGTGTCATAATACAGACAGAAAGCAATATACAAAGTCACTGCAAAGGTGACTCTTCCTTCTTAAAACATCGTGTGAGAGATTGGGACGACACCCTGCAACTTAAAACGTTCAATTGTAATGGCATTCCCAGAGTTGAGGGGGGAAACACTCAATCTCTTCTGACATACATCATTTACTCTTCATTACTTGTGCTCTTAAAAATGATAAAATGAGATTGATAACTGTTATGTGAGAAGTATTTATCTACCTCAAAACATTCTAGAGATCTTTTTAATTCGAAGTTGGGGTTATTAGTACCTTGGGTAGTTTCCCGAGAGCTCTGTACGATGTCAGAGTAATTACTTCTTTGAACAACTTCCTGAGATATCAGAGTTATTACAGTTTCGAATACAAATGTTTCTTTTTTAAAGAAAACTTGATTAACATTTCTGCGTTCGCAGTTCTTTCATTATCAAGGCTACAAGTCTTATTGAAATTCCTTATTCTTATAGTTTACAATTCAAACACACACATATTGTTCCTGAAAGAATGAAACACTAATTGGTTTGAAACATTGCTAAAAATTGGGAGGATTTAAACTAATAAGTGCACATGTGTATGTTTTGCTGTTTATTTCATTTTGTATTGTTTATTTATTCTGGAAAGATAGAATGGTATTACCTTATAAGGTATTGTATTTTCCTGCTTCTTGTGCTAGAATATCTTTGCTCGATATACACGCATGTATATTAGTGTTTAGCTTGTTGAATACACGAGCGACCAGCAACCTAAAGCTGGGAACAGTGCGGCGAGATACCGCGGAACTGGTGGACCCACGCGAACTGCGCACGTGTCGGCGGTTTCCAAAACAAGTCATGACCCTACTAATATAGACAAACTGGCCAAGAATGGTGAACCGGAATTCCAATGAAGATGAGGCAGAAAAGGGAGAATTTAACGAGGGGGTCTCCTTCTGATTCTTGCCTTGGACAGAAAAAAACGCAGATTATGGGTCCATGAGACCCTGATGAAAAGAGAAGAACTTGGGGAATACTACAGTTTGTTTTGAAGTTTGTGCAAAGTTACTCGAGAGCTATCTGAGCTAGCCTTCCCTAATTTGGAAGCGATAGAGGGAAGACAAATAGTCAACACTGCTTACTGGCAACTCTTCTGTTACTCTTTACCAACAAATAGTGAATTGGCCGTTACATTATAACGCTCCTAAGGCTGAAAGAGTGAACATGCTCGTCGACTGGTTTTGATACTGCAACCCGCAGATTGCAAACAGGCCATGCCAGACTAAATACAACAGACTGGTGAAAGAACGTGAACTTGACCATAAACGGTTCAAGAGGTATTTCGATTCTCTAAGAAACAGTTCAATGAGCTGTATGACTTAATAAAAGATTCATGCACCCGATTGGTTGGAGCTAGCATAAAACTCGTGTGTGGTACGAAAGCACACTTCAGTAACGTGCCTGGTAGAGCACGAAAAAATGCGGCATTTTACGACAGTGAACTCGTATTGTGAAAAAAGTATCGCAGCGGAAAAGCATGACAGCAGAAGAAATTTAGAGTGGCAGAATATCACTAGACAGCGATATTTTGTTGCTGAGACATTTTCCCGCACCGACAACGATCTTCTGTATATTATATTTGTGAATATGTCATATGAATTATTGTGTAGTATATACTGTAGTTTGGCGTATAAGCGGTATAGATACAGGAGTTGGGTGCATTATGTTGAAAGATTTTGAAGTCTCACCACATCTATAGAGTCCACGTCTCCACGTCCGGTCATGCTTTATCGTACGATCGATCGTATATATTGACAATAAATCTGCAGTGTAGTTTCCATTGCAAAATGCTCTGTCGTAAGGTTGTCATGTCTAAAACTTACTCCACCTCTCTGCATGCTTTTCTTAATCCATTTAGTGTAAGAGGATAGTGGTTTCCAAGCAACTATTTCAACAGTCTGATCGCACAGAAATCCGTAGGTATATCTTCTTATGGAATAGCAAGTTCCATTCTCCAGCTGTTTGAGTTATGCGACGGTTGGACAGGTATGTCGTGAAAGCAACTTTTGTACATGTGAGTTGTGTCGATTTTCCAGACAGAAATCCTCTTTATTATGTTGCCTGGGGCGCGTGGATGGCTTTTTTCACTGTCCTTTGTGTTTGTGTTTTTCCAACTGTTACAAAACGCCACACATTGCTTATCATGTTGATGTAAAACTTGTTTCGGGTTTCTTTGTGGTTGGTTCTGTTGTCAAAAGTTGATTCATATATATATTTTCCAATGCCATTAACTACAAGAGGTATCTTCGTATTCGAAATTCTAAATCCTCGCTTTGAACACACCTTTATAAACTGGGTTTATGAATATCTTGAGTCGGGAAGGGCTGTTAAATACCCTTTCCAAAAGTGATCAATTTTCGGTAGCACCAATCTACCCATTAAAGGCTAAACAATGTCAAAGTGTAGTGTTGATACATTTCTTCAACCGCAACTTTATATTGGCTGCAGTAGCCATGTGAGTGGTTGATTTGTATATGCAAAATCGTTTTAGTATAAATTCATCAACCCACTGAATTCACTATACTAAAACATCACGTGGGGGGGGGGATAGATAACTCACCAAACAATAATCTCGATAACAAGGAGTTTCCGGAAGGTAAACCTTCCTTTACCATATGTACACGGGTGAGGTTCAAAGTGCGCATGTCACAACCTTTTACAGAGTACAATTCAACATGGTATTAAGTATGTGATGTCAGAGTTATCAACTATTCATTTTACTCTTCATCACTGATGGTGACAGTTCGTGGTAGAGGAGGGTAACTACCAGGTGCGACATACAGGAACATTGAAAACAAAAATTGTAGCTATGCATTTTGGAAGTTATAGAGATTATACAAATTCAACTTGAAAAATGTACGATGGACACAAGTATGGACACATAAGCATCACCTTAAATTTTGACTTGTTAGAAATGTCAATTCACAAACACATCCAGGGGGGGTCACTAGGCCATTTTAAATGGGGGGGGGCAATAAACAAAAAAAAGAGCCCACTGTTATATCTTAATTGTGTTTTGGCGAAATAGCTATTCGAAATTGTCTTTTTTAACACAGCGTAGATAGAAGAAAATCATTGCTTTTAACCTGGTAATTCTTCGAAGTGATTTCACACTAAACAAGTGTATTAACTTGTCTACCTTTCCCATAGAATTGAACTGTTAAGAAAGTTAAATACTTATTCTGTAAGTATTGTTAACATTATATTCCTTTCATCGCAACATTGTTATTCGTATTTCTTCAGAATAAAAATTTTAAATAAAAGGGAGAATTGCACTTACCTAAGTCAAGGTTCATCACGTTCTGTATTATTGGGAAAGCTTGGTTTATCGACACAGAAATGTGTCACTGAGCTAATGATCGACTTGTCTAGTTGTGTCATAACGATAAAGAGTTCTAGAAAATTAATGTCTCTGGGTCGTTCAACCAGATACAAGATCAGTAGGGAATCTGAAACTATAACAACAACATGCGTACAAAATGTTCTTGAAGGAGATACTAACAGCTTAAAACTCGAGAATCAGCTGCTTGGTAATAAATAAAATGTATTTTTTATATCCTGGGAGAAGGTTCGAGAAATATTTAATCTTTTAAAGTAGTTCTTCAAATAAAGAGCAGGCTTTTAAAGATTCTCATGTTTTTCGCAGCAATGAGCTTCCATGATAAAATGCTGAGAAGCTAGGATTTATATCAAAATAATTTTTTTGTTACCAGCGTTTGATATTAATTGCATTTTTGTTCTGTAAAATAATGGGATGTTGAATCGGTTTCAGTAAGGTTTAAAAGCAAAATAGGTTTCGTGAGTCTATGACTTAGTGACCTTTAGATTTATATTTACTTATAGCCAAACTTTCAAAGTCCTGTGTGTAAAGTGTATCTACTTTAGTTTTGCGGAAGTCTTTTAAGCAATGCTAATACTGCAAAATGAGGATGTTGTCATTCAGTTAACACAACTGATAAGTTGAGAAAGGTAGCCACCTAGTTTTTCACACACCAGTTTAAACAATCATTCAAGAAATGGGTTTGATTATTTATAAAATATCATTAAACTTTATTTTAACACTAATATTGTGGTTTGATTTACATTCATCCAGAAACTCCCCTCACGCTGTCGACCACACTTCGCCACCCTCGTCACGTGATCATGGCATTAATCAACGGAGGAGCGCGATTGGACTTTACAACTCCAGATGGACGGAGCGCTTTACATCGTGCAGTGGAAGCAAATAATATCGAGGCACTTAAAGTAAGTTGATTCGCGAGTCATCAGGAAGATAAACTGTACTTATATAATTTAAAACTGAGTCTAGAATTTATAACTGTTGATTTCCGGGGTTTGGTTTATGATATAGTTGAAGGTTAATATGTAGAATTTTTTTATAAGTAATTATTAATTTGTCTTCTGTTTTCTAATAAGAAATAATTATATGTTATGCCTATTGGTTAGTTGAAATCTCTGTAAACTGGAAATTAGCTTCTTTTTTTTTTCAAACTGCTGCCCTCTAGTGACTCAGTGGTGAAGATGAAGACTTATAACGTTAAAAAAAAACGGGTTTTGATACCTGTGGTAGGCACAGCACAGATAACCCATTGTGTAGTTTTGTGTCTAACACCAACCAAACAAACAAACAAAAAGAAGCACATTTAAAAGCAAACGAAACATTCGAAAGACCTGTACAAAAAGTTTAACACGTTTCATGAACTGCTTTAATAACAAACTTTGTCTGTTCTATAGTACAAAGCTACACAATGAGCTATATATGCTCAATCCAAATCAGGGATCGAACCCAGAATTTGAACGTAGTAAGACTGTAATCTTACCGCTGAAGCACCGAGGCACTAATGGCAAGGTTTTATTTCTTTTCTAGGGTTGTTCTGAAGACTGACACCTGTGTGTTAAGATAGTTTAATATAGTGGTTCATTTTATGTATTTTACAGTCGTTGTATAGGTTTTTAATAACACGTTTTTTAGCTTTTCTGTGATGTGCTAGTCATAAGCCTGTTTTTATTGTAGGGGTTGTAACATGTCTGTTAGAAGCTCTTATAAATTGTTTTAGTCATAAACTCTTACATTCTTTCACAGTAATCAACATTGCCAGCTCTGAGCTCTCATTTGTTAGGAAAACATTTTTTTTTGTTATGTTAACCATCATTCGAAAAACAAGAAAAAATAATCATCCGAATAGTTTACGCTATAAAAAATAATAATTTAATTTCAACAACGTTTGATTGCTATTTTTTAAGATAGCAATGAGTATATTTGGATAACTTCTTATTTGATTCTTATTCCATGGTAGACTCTCTTAGATCTGGGAGCTTCTCCTAATTACAAGGACAACCGAAAATTGACCCCTCTTTATTATTCAGTTGTATATGGCAGTGACCACCAACTGACCGAGTTGCTTCTATATGAACACGCAGTTCTTGGGACAGCCGACCTCCAAGGTTGGCAGGAGGTTCATCAGGTTTGTTTTAGATTTTTTATTCGTAACATAAAAAGATGCTAAAAGTGGATAAATCAGTAATCATATTACTCAGAACATTTTCCTTTAAATTCTAAAAACATTTCAACAACTTATCGACAGTATACTTTATTCAGCCGTCTTATCTGGGTGATAAAAAGATGATTCAAAATACTGAGCTTGAAAGATATTATTTCAAAAATACTTATTTATTAAGTATGAGACCTTAATTGAAACCGAATATCTAGATAGTTGTAGAAATAAACATTCCAGGTTCCTCTTTCATAGTGAAGATTTTGTATGGTATTTTTTATTATCAACCTGAATGATACCTTATGTGACAAAACGATTAAATACCAGGTCAGAGACCCATAAGATTTATGCATAGCCATCCTTAATTTAAAACTGTTGACCAGTACGAGAACAACCAATCAGCAGCACCAGTCACCTAGTTTGCGGCTATCTTAACCGAATAGCAAAATGGTCTGCCACAGCCATAACGTTCCACAGCTAATTGTATGGAGCATGTTTGTCGGTATATCGCGGTTCAAACCTTGGACCTTCCATTCCACAGCTTAGCATGTTAACCCGGCTGTCATAACGAAGATGGTTTAAGACGTATGAATGATAAAAGTGACTTCACAACAGGGTTTTTGATCTTGTAGAATCAAGGATTTATAAATATATATGTGTGTGCCTGTGTATTAATAGTTAGTTTTGTTTGAAGATAATTATTACACAGTATTTGATCGTTACTGTTTACCTTGTCATTGAGTGAAGAACGAAACTTCCAATCATTCATTCCAGACTTCCTTTAAAATAGAGTAATAGAAATATTGTTTTATGATTTCATATAGTTTATTAAAATAGTAACTAATGCACAGTTACTAGCTATCCCTATAAGCTCTTACTGGAGCAAGAATCTTACAGATGAAAATAGGTATAAATTCGAGATCTAAACAACCAATTTGGTTCCGATTAGGCTTGTAAACATGGCAGCGTTCAGCACTTGGAACTGTTGTTGTTTTACGGTGCCGATCTCAACTGTCAGAATGCGAGTGGAAACACAGCGCTCCACATCTGCGCAGTAAATGATCAACAAGAATGTGCTCGAGTGTTGCTTTTTCGTGGTGTGGATAAAGAAGCTCTAAACTACGCCAATCAAGACCCCTATCAGGTTGCTGTGATAGCAGGTAACCTCCAGCTTGCAGAGCTGATCAAAAGCCACAAGACGGATGATGTCAGTAAGTACTTGAAAATGTGCTTAAGTAATTTAGCTGATATTCATCATGGTTATTAGAATATTTGAATGTTGATTTGTTGTGTTGGTTCACGTTATATTGTACAATTGTAGTGTATCATTCATAACGGACAAACGTGAATACTTGTTTGTTTTGAATTAAAGCTTAAAGAATTAAAGATTTATTAGAGCAGATTATGGAGTAAACAAGGCCACTTTTTGTTCAAATAGTTCCATACAGAGATACTCCTCGTTTTAACCCACGACGACGGCCTAGCAGTACCGTGGTACGTACTGCTACAGAAAACAGAAATGTAGTAGGTGCTAAGCCTTCTTCTGAAGCTGCTACCGAATCTAAATCTTCGGCCACTGAAGAAACAGCAGAAGAACCAGAAAGTGAGTTGAATTTAAGAGTTCCTTAAAAATAAAATTATATTTCATTCTAGTTAATTTCTAAGCTAAAGAGCCGGGCATGACCTAGTAGGTTAGCGTGACCGGACTGTGAATACAGGGCTAATAGTTCGAGTCCTGTTGCCGTAAAACCAGCTCTACACTTTAGGGCCGTAAGTATAGTGGGACTTGACTGTCGTTCTTGTAGCGTTCGGTCAGAAAAGTGCAACCCAAAAGTTGGCAGTGGGTGTTGTTGACCTGCTGCTTTCCTTGTAATCTACTTGTTCAAAATTAAGAACATCTATACCCTTTGTGTAGCTTTGCCAAAATTCTAAGAAAACAAACAAATACTGAGATAAAAAGGAATTGGGAGAAAGCAGTGCCATCCGTATAAAGTGAGATTTGTTTTTGGAAAGAAGCCACTTTTTATCAGAATAATAGCCTGAAATTGGCATCACAGAGTCTGTAGAAGGTGTCATATTGGATTGGATTTTATTCGCCCAGGAGTATAACTTACAATTAATAGACAAAAGTCATTAGAAGATTAAGGTGGTGAATGCGACGTGTAAGTTCTTCCTGAAATGTTCAGCCAAATCGCTGAGACCCAGTAGTTATGCCGATAAGGGAAGATGATAAAGTGACTGTTCTATTCTTCACACCATTGTTGTGCAACACGAGTGTAGTGAATTTTTGCAGTGTCATCATCAAAGATCCCTTTTCTGTCAGGATGGAAATTCAACATATTGGACTGGAGATAATCGGCGACAATGTTCTGGTACACGTTGAATGTTTTTTTCCCCCCGCTTCATCCTTCGAAAGAAATCAAAGGAAACCATCCCTGCCATGAGAATGTTCACCCACCTCATTAGACCACCACCAGCAACTTTAGTACCTTGTTGGAAAAAAATATTTTGTAATGACCTTCCTCATCACTGTTGAAGGAATCAATCAATTGGAACACAGTCTGACATCTGTTGCCTTTCACAAGCCTGTCCGATTGAAGTTCCTCTCGGTCTGTCGCCGTCAGTTAGATAGCCAAAGTTTTCCAAAAAAGAAGAACGCACTCGTTTTCTATTGCCACTGCTGGTAGATTATGATGTATTTGAAAAGTGGTGAAAGAAAATACCATTATAACAATACTCGTACTACATAGGCACCCACTTTCACACCGTATTAAAAGCAGGAGAGAACTTTGCTCTTACTATTTGTTTCACAAACTAACTATGACGAGTTTATATTTTTTGCTCTATATAGAGTCAAAGCAATCATTTGCTACATCAAACAATCAGTTTCGTATATGCAAACAAATGAGTGTTCTGTAAATGTGAGTGTTTTAAAGAGGAGTTTAGAAAATGATCAGTTATATTGGTGCACATGTCGTTCATCAAAATATAAGCATTTTATATCAAAGTGATCACGTGTATTCATCAGATATGTTAAGAAAATGTGAGCAACTAGAAAACAACAATACTTTTATTCTTAATTGTTTGCGAATACTAAAATAAATGAGTCGATTCTGTATAACAGAGAGCTATTGCTTTATGGCTTATTATCTTCTTACATTCAATAAATAACATTTAATTTAACTTAGAACGGACTTTCACAAATATTTCGACGCTTACTTTTTTATTATTTCTTAAGCCACCAAACAAATTTACTCACCTGAAAAAAAATATACAACAATGTTTTTTTTTTCAATACTTTTTGTTTGTTTCTTTCAGTTTTCCTTTATTTAAAGGATACTGAGAGTCAGCCGGGTGAAGTGGACCTGTTTTTGAAAAAGAAATAAAATCTACGTGTAAACATAAAAAAAATGACAAAGCTGCTCAAATAAGTCCAGGTACTACTGCCGCCTTAAAAAAATAAGTACCGGTGAGTACCGGCAGAACTTCACCCCTGATTTTTGGTATTTTCAACTAGAAAAGCGCTATATATAACAGTAAAACATGGAGTAAACAACCATCATTAATTTAGAACTGCTAAACAGAGAGAAGGCAGCTAGTTAATATCATCCGCAACATATTCAGCTCTATATTACGCACTCGAACCTTAGGCTTTGCGATACGCCCAGCCCAATTATTATGTATTTTATTATATTTCGATTTACTTTTAATTAAATATTCAGATATTTTCAGGTGATTTGTTTATATTGATTTTATCATTTTTTGTCATTAATTGTTTATTGCTATAATTTTATATAAGTATGAACGGTATAGTTTGTTTGTTTGAAATTAAGCACAAAGCTACACAATGGGCTATCTGTGCTCTGCCCACCACGGGTATCGAAACCCGGTTTCTAGCGTTGAAAGTCCGCAGACATACCGCTGTGCCATTGGGGGGCGAACAGTATACAGTTGTGACTTTTTGTGGCACTTGATCTGAATATTTTCTTCACGTAAAATAGTATTAAAAAGCAATATGTGTATATTTTATTTCAGGTGTTCGACTCCCGTGTTTCTCGATTATGTCTCCCGGTGGGGCAGCGGTAAGTCTTCCTGATTTACAATGCTAAAATCAGGGGTTCGATTCCCCTCGATGGACACAACAGAGAGCCCGATGTGGCTTGGCTATAAGAAAACGCACATATCTTTCTCGATTATAACCTACTTTAAAGCGCTCAAAAGAACAAAGATGAAATAGCAAGTTTCATTTAGTACGACAAGCAGTTTTTGAGCTTCTAAACATATTGACAAATTTCCTAAAATAATAGGCTTAAGCTTCAACTTTTAAACTGAAAATGCAACAAGAGTACGTTTTAAAACTTGGTTTTATGAGGCTTCAGTTAAGTCGTTAAGTCATAAATCTACTAATGTATGACCTAAGTACAAGAATGAAGATTTTTCACGATTCCACCTGACTGAATCGTGTCATAGAGAACTTATTGATATCAATATCATTAGGAAAACTATTAAATCGTGCGTCTACTAATGGCTCAGTGGTAAGCTTTAGGATTTATAACGCTGACAGTCGATACCCATAGTTGGCACATCGCAGATATCCCATGGTGTAGCTTTGCGCACGATAACAGAACAAACAAATTTAATCGAGGATGATAAATTCCAAACTTACAAGATGTTTAATTTTGCTTATTTGTTGTAGAATCTTTGCACTAAGTTGCATAAGGGTTTATTTGTTCGTATTCTTAGTGCATAGCTACACAATGGGTTATCTGGACTCTTTCCACCGCGGGAATCGAGCCCCGAATTTTAATGTTGTAATTCCGTAAGCTATAAGCTGACTCACCGGGAGATTACATGAGGGTTATTTGTTCATAGCCATTCTTAATTTAATTTTGAACTGATGTATGTGTGTGTGTGTGTGTTTTGAAGTTAAGCACAAAGCTACACAGTGGGCTATCTGTGCTCTGCCCACCACGGATATCGAAACCCGGTTTCTAGCGTTTTAAGTCCGAAGACATACCGCTGTGCCACTGGGGGGGCTTTTGAACTGATAGACTAGAGGGAAGTATGAAAGTCAACAGTATTCACCAACAACTCTTGGGCTTCTCTTGTCATATTGAATAGTGGTATCTGACTGTCACTCTTATAGCAGTTGTTTAATCCTAATTACTCCGTAAAAATAAAAGCATTTCATAATCAGGATAAATTATTTTTTTCTTACCATAAAGTTGATTTGTTTTCACTGATAAATAGTCTACAAAACGTTGTACTATTAAAAATTTTAGTGAAATATATATATATATATCTAGATGAAAAAATTTTACAGAAAAAATGTTATTATTTTTTTTTCAAAAATAGTATCTTTATGGGAAATTTTGTTTAAAAGTTTCCTGGTAACAATAAATATATAAAATAGGAATGCTTCAACTGATTTCGTTTATATTTCATAGCATTCAAATCAGGTTTATTATAGGTATTACCTTTTTTCCGAAGCGTTTGTTCTGAAAAGAAGCATTCTAAAAAATGCTATTTTGAAATTTTATGAGTTTAGTTTCAGTACTTTTTATCCGGTATTATAAGAAATCTTTATTCGATCAAAGCACTTTCAAACTGTTCTTCAGCCAACGATTCTTTATATAGTGTTAGATGTACAGGAGACAATCAAGGTCTTGCACTTTTTAAATATTATTTGTCACCCTAAGTAAGCAGCTCTTACTAGTTCATAATATATAAATATCAGTAGATACAATATAATTAAATGTAAAAAAATTTAAGACATTTTAATCAATAATTTCAAGCTTTCATAAAAATGGCAATTTGAAGTTCGGTAAAATTTATATAATAAATTAAACAGTTAAACCCTTCAACATCACAGGGTACTTTGTATTAAACTAGTAAAAAATATCAAGTGAATGTTCTACTTCGTACGATCTCGTTATTTTTTACCGTTTCTAGGTATCATTAGTAATAGTTTATCGTTGGTGAAGAACTTCCACTAATAAGTGAATGAGATGTTATGGTCAACCAGATAATTGGGCCAATAAATTAAAGAGTACATTATATATTGATAAAATAGAAATGAGATTTTTCAGAAGCAGTTTTACCAACATGTATATCTAAAATATTGCTCAGGCGAACATAGTCTGTCTTTTGTTTATCAGATTTTTTTTTCTTTTTACTTACTTTTTATTTATTTGTTATCATTATTTTAACCCGATTGATTTAACTGTATTAATAATTCAGTTAATTGCTATTTTTGAGGACAGATGGTGCTACAAATGAAACAGAAGTATCTGAGAGGAATATACACCCTGGTGCTACCTGCGTGTGTGTTCAGAGTTATTTAGCAGGAAGTCCTGGACATCTTCCTCTTAATAACGGTGATTATGTTGAAGGTATGTAATGTTTATTGAGGTGACTAACAGTAACAGACAAAAGAATCAAGAGTTAATATAATCAATGTTTCGGTGTGTGTGTGTGTGTGCTTCTACTGACATCGTTGAAAGAAACGTGTTAGCCCCTTAGTTATGCCCTAAGATTAATTTTGTTTCAGTTTTTGAAAAACGCCTTTTCTCTATAATCTACTGAAATTAACTCAGCGTAACATTCTAATATCTACAGTCACAAAGTTTTATAAAGCGTTTTTAAATGCCTCGCGTGTTTGGAACGAAGCGTGCGCAATCAACTCGCGGACGTCACGAGACGAATCATATTCGCTTTCTCTCTACATGCTTCATGTATTAGTGTATTACCGACAAACTGAGTAAGCACACACTTCAAATGTTTCAAGTATTGTTTTTCATTGATAAACTTAATATGCATATACCTTATTGTTAAAGAAAAGAAACCTAAAGAAATGAAAAATTCCTTTTTCAAGGTTAAATTTATAATAGTTACAAGAATACCTTTGCAGACTTTTATTTTAAAACTCTTAATATCTATAGACGTATGGATATATATTTGAAAAAATAATTGTAATTATTCTTAATAGGCAAATTTTCCACATTTAATTAATCTTTTGTAATGTTTATAAAACTGAGTTGCTGTTGATTATAGCCTCACTCCCCTTTTTTTTTCCATTCCCGTATAAAACAAAGCATTAAATGCAAAAAGCTGTTCTTCAATAAATAAATAAAAAACTTAATTTCACACTTTTCTACTTGAAATTTGAAAAAGCACTTGTAT
>NW_013666261.1:177339-182968 GCF_000517525.1 Limulus polyphemus
AAAGTCTAAAATAACATAATATATATATATATTGAATGAATAAAGAAGGAAATATGTTTCTCATTTTTCAGGGGGCCAGCACCCACATACACGCACTTGCGGACGTCCATGTGTATTCAGTTTTTGGAAGTTCGAATTGAACAATACGGAAAGAACAATAAAACTTCAATGCTCTTAAATATTACCCCCCCCCCCCAGTGGCACAGCGGTATGTCTGCGGACTTAGAACATTAGAATCGGGGTTTCGATACCCGCGGTGGGCAGAGCACAGATAGCCCATTGTGTAGCTTTATGCTTAATTACAAACAAACAAATATTTCCACGAAATGAACATGCAACCGATTTTTATAACAAAAATTAAATCTTTTAGACAGTTGAGATTAATGTTTAAAGAAAATCGGGAAATCTCACAAGATTTTGGTAAATGCAGTGTATGAAAACGCTGCTATTGGCAACATAGTACAATTACGCCGTAAACATTTGTGTACTTATAATGATACCTACACTTTCATAAGCAGTATCAGATAATTTATATTTGTCATAATACACAATATTAAGCTTTTTTTAATAATACGTTCTTTATTCAGTCCATTACGTTTTTTCCCGAGAAGTACTGTGTATAATAGTATTTCAACCACACTATGCCCGCCATATTCGTTGACGACGACGCGTTTCGCACGCTACAAGAACTCTTCAGGTCGACTGAGATACAACAAACAAATAGCTTATGTAAATAGTATTCCAACCACTACTAAGTTTGTTTTATCTCAACCAGCCTTATAAGCTCTGGTATTGAGTGAAACGCGTCGTCGGCAATGAATATGGTGGGCATAGTGTGACTGAAATAAGTCTTCTCGGAAAAACAGTGAGGAAGTGAATGAGAACTGTAGTGTTCAAAAGCAAAAGAAGCTTAATATTGTTGCCTTATGACAAATATAATCTATTGTGATTATGCTTCGCCAGTAAAAGTGTTCACACCTTAACACTTCTTATTCTAGCAAATAGTATCAGACAATAAAACTCAGAGTAACTCATATCGTAAATGAGAGAGTAAAGTGGGTAATTGATTTCTAGGACGGCATCCTACCCTTTTACATTTATTTTACCAAAAAGGCTTAGTTTGGTCATTGATGGTGCATTATACCTTTCAGGAAAGCTTATTTAGATAACATCACACGTAATCAGAGCACAGATTGCGAAATATAATATTTTGGGTAGTTGTAATTAGTGCATATGTACTACGACATAAAAAAAATCTTTCATATTAAAATATATGTATAATCTATATCTATCTATCTATCTATATATATATATATATAAATATATATAAAGCACAAATATCTGTGTGTCTGTCTGCTTGTCCGTTATCTAATTACTCCCAGATTGCTGGGTCAATCTCAACCAAACTTTGTGGGATGATAGTTTGGAACAAAAGTCATATTAATGGAGAGTTCATAATCCCCTCCACCCCTCATTATTGCTGTTATGGATAATTTATTATCTTTGACGTAAGTTAACGTTAACAACATTCATAGATGGCGCCACGTCCTAACACAAAAACAACAAGAATTTATTAAATTTTCTCTAACACAACATACATTCAGTGTGGGAGAGGCCATACAAACGTCTTATATATGTCAGAGAGTGAACTAGCACTCTCTATGGAGGAATACAATGAAAAAAGTCCGTCACTGTTGCAATAATACATAAACTCAGCTGAAGTTTCTACTCCAACAGCCATCATAAGGCTGATATGAAGAGCCGTGTTTTGAGTTATACCAACTTCCTACTTTGACCCGTGCCTTAGAACTTCGGCCCGTAAGACACTTCTGCAGCCAATGATCATCTAATAATTAATCATGTGAAACTTTGTGGAAGTCCAGTAAGAGCTGGGTGTTGAAATTGGGTAATAGAAAGCATCCCTATCGTCACTACATTCTGGTACCTCTTCCTACAAAGTCACCCTGACCATATATATATGTATATATACCATGTTTTAAATGTATACATAGTGAGTTCTTAAAGCTTATACAAAACTTTTGGTGAGGTAATAATGAATAGAGTAATAATATATTATGTTCTAAATAAATTGTTTGATAGTTAGGATTTTTGTGTTATTTATCATAGCATCCACCCAGATATTGTTTTAAGTTCATAACCAGTACAAAGGACGGGTACCTCAGCTTTGGTGTATATATAAATATATGTGTGTGTATGTGTGAGTGAGTGATTACAACAGACAGGATGTGTCCTGAGCTTTAGGGAGAAGTAGGAGACAGGCTTTAAAGCTAAAACGGAGTAGCCATAATGCCGTTGAGCTCTTATTTACATGATTTCTCTAAGATATGTGATAAAACAACGTGGTATATTTTTTTCGTTATTAAATTTGAAACTACAGTCAACAATATTTGATTCGAAAGGATGAGCTCCATAAAAATGTGACACAAGTTGGGTTATTTGAAAAAATACAATTAGCTCTACTTCATTTAAGTGTGTCAGCAACTAGTAAGTGAAGACCTCTTTATTGTACCAAGCTCCACCTTTTTCAAAGAATCAAGGATTACTTCCTTCATATTGCGTTTCTTTGCAAAGAAAACCAAGACTAACAACAAGAAAATATTTCTACCTAACATCTGAACAGAATATATCGCAAATAATTGACTTATATTTATACCTAAAGTAAGAACATATAGACATTAGTAGAAAAAAAAAATAATACATTGCATTATTTACAATAGCTGTTAATTAATATTGATTTCCAATCAGTGCATTTTAAGCTACCTATTTAGAGCGAAGCTAAAACTCAAACAAATTAAATATTATTTTTTTTTGTTATAAAGATTACAATGCATTGTTTCATCAATTGGGTATACTCGCTGTTAACGACATTTTCTGTCGTAAACTTAAAAATATCTTACGAGGTTTGGCCACCTTAGGAGACCTGGGTTAGTCCTAAGTTCATATATTTTGCTAGCAATGCAGAACAATCTTATAATAACAGTATAATAATAGAAAATTATAATTATTAAACTTCCTAATCGATACTGTTAATAATAAAGTAACATTAACTTTAAGCACTGTCGTGTATTTAGTGTGAGAATACCACAGATTAGAGAAAAAATTCAATTATGTACAGAATTTTTTACGATGTTCATGTTCATTTTATATTACTTCACGTTGTGTGGATAATGGAGGAACTTGGTCGGTACATTGAGGTCTCTGTGAATCATGAGCGGAGCTAGGGTATTTTATGCTAGTTGTCTGTCGCTTAGGTCAGAAACACTAACCTGACTCAAGAAATATGTTTTTAAAAAAATCTGCTTAAAATTCTTAGCCCACGTTTTATCGTACATGTAATAATGAAACTGTCACATTCATTCAAATATATATATATATATATATATACACACACACTAAAGTATTGGTTTAGCAGTATATATATATCAACATACTGATTAATATATATATATATATCAACATATTGATTCAGCAACATATATGTAAAAACATATTGATTCAACAATATATATATACACACACACACACACAAGCTCATTTCATTTTGTAATACAGTAGTAATTTCGAATGATTTATTGTTTGGATACTAATATAGTGATTAATTAGGTCATTATTGAACCCTAGAGTTTAGACAAAATAATTATAATTACAGTCGATTGATATAATCAGTTAAAAGAACCAAACCACTTAAATACGGAAAATATCATTTTTATTTGAAATAAAAGAGGAGATAAAATTTCATGATATTTTTGTTTATAATTATCTACTAAATTGTTCTCTCTAGTGGTCGGGATCTCTGATTGTGGGTTACTAGAAGGTCGATTAGCCAATGGTCAAGAAGGATTTTTCCCTTCATCTTGTGTGCGAGAAATTAAAGCAAGAATGGAAAACTTGGCTACTAGGCAGCATCCTGGTGGACGAGACCTGCCTCTCAGAAGAGTTAACTCCATGCCTAGAAAATGGAAAATGTGGGTTTAAAAGTGATATTTTTTGTGTAAGTTAGTAGATGGTTTACAGCAGCAAATTGTGTTCCTTTTTTTTTCTATAATAAGATGTACAGTTATCCATTTAATGTAATATTTGTGTCATAAGTACATTATTAGTACATGGTATATTTCATTAGTCAACTTAACTTTAAGTTAGGTATCTTAGCTCTTAGAATGGTATAACAGATTCCAAAACAGCAGTGTTGAAATTGAGATAACGTTTCAAGTGTGAGAATTCATTAATAGAGTTAGTTTCAATGGAGGAACCTATGTATAACAGCGGTTGTACTGATTCTCCCTGTGCCAAATGTTATCTCCATCAATCATTGGTAAATTTGATTTTGAGTTTTCTTTTAGTGTTTGTTCTGTGCGATGTCATTGTTAAATCATAGTTTTAATTTAATTTGTGACTGATCAATAAGGTAATTAAATTCACCATATAGTTTTTATATAAGAGTACCACTATACTGTACATTTCTTTCGTTATATTTATCGACTTCTCTTGTTAAGCAGTTACAATTCGAGCACTGCCCAACAGGCACACATTTTCGATATTTTCACTCTTATATAAGATATAACCAAAAGTAAATTAATGAAACGTTAATTTGTATTTACTACTTGTTTTTTATTACACATAATTATTACAGGAATGGAACACCCCGTACAGTGGTCCTTCATAAAGGAAAGAAAGGTTTTGGTTTTGTTCTTCGTGGAGCTAAAGGTAAGTATCATCAGATACCAACTCTTTTAAACGTCTTATAAGTGCGAGTGTATAGAACTTTAAAAATACTGACATTTGTTTAAATTTTAGCTCAAAACTGTTTTTTTTTATACAGTGTAAATTGACCAATAGCTAAGTTGTATCAGTTCCCTGCCTAATGGCGTCTCCAAGTAACTTAGATTTGTAGAACATGGCATGTGCCGTTGATATTTTGTATAGTTGTGATATTGTAACTTTAGCAAAGTTTTTTGTATTCATGGGCAGTTGCTTGTAGATAAGCCGATGGGTGTAGCGAGTTTAATTCAACTGCCGTCTTCAAACAGCGAAACTATCGTTTTATTTATTATTAAAAAAGTAAACGAAATCACACACACACACACACGCATGTATATACATAGCAGCAAATATTAAAACATGCCGATGTTATTGTTTTTGATAAAGGAACAAACTTCCCTCCTCTTTAACAACTATTTCAAAAGTACATCGGAGAGTACACTAGCACTCTCTATGTAGGGATGGCACAGACGCCCGTACTGAAACAATACAAAAGTCATCTGGATTTTCATCTCTACAGGTCACTAAAAGCTAGATATTTCCGGTGTTACGCGCTTTTCGGCTAACCAGAGCGTCCCAAAGTCGAAAACCAGCGAATAACCAAAACCGAGATTTCTTATTTTCGTTCATCATCATCTTTCATAAACAGGTCTAGCGCCTACCTAGTTTTAGCAGTAACTATAATTTTATCGTCATTTGATAGAGCAAAACAGTCTTCACGATCTTTGACTGCCTGTTTTTTATTATTCTATGCAAAAGTTAAAAAAGAAAATATTATATGTGTTTTGTAAACGATGTTATTAACCCTTGAGTTAGCTTTCTTACAGAAATATGGTCTTCCTTTAAAAAA
>NW_013666261.1:182989-206514 GCF_000517525.1 Limulus polyphemus
AAAAATTAAGTACAGGTGAACAAGAGTTACCAGCCAGTTATAGGTGAATATTAAATGACTGTAACATGTAGAATACTCAATGCTTTGTACACTATACAATCGGTGTCTTTAGGAAGCCAACCCCTATATTATGTATAAAGTGAAAGAGTAAAAAACAACAACACATAAAGGTCATCAGGAACTAGATGTATATGCCGCTTTTCAGCTATCCAGGGCGTCCCAAAGCCAAAAATCGGCGAATAGCCAAAACCGAGATTTTTACATTTCGTTCACCATCATCTTTCTTCAACGGGTCTAGCGCCTACCTAATTCTAGCAATAACTATAATTTTATCATCATTTGATAGAACAAAACAATCTTCACGATCTTTCACTAACTATTGTATTATCATTCCATTTATAAAGCTTTGGAATACACTCTATAACCTAGTAAGCCATGTATGCCATCTTATAAAAAAAAAGAGTAAAAAACAAGTATTAGGAAAAAAAATATCGCTAAAAAAGCTACGTAGGGCTGGCTACTGAACTTGAAGAATGGAATCAAACAAGATAGGGATGGAAGTGGACATATTACTCGATCCGGCTAATAATCACATAGCAGGCTAAGCTGTCTAGACTTTACATGGAGAATAAAATTCATACGTTGACAATTGTTCGAAAAAATAACAACAACAGCTGAAACTAAAGTAATACTTTTGTTTCTTTGTAATTAAGCGCAAAGCTACACAATAGGCTATCTATACTCTGCCCACCACGGGTATCGAAACCTGGTTTCTAGCTTTGAAGTCCGCAGACGTACCGCTGTGCCACTGGGGGTCGTATAAATTAATGCAAAGTGTATTTTCACCATTCAAAATTGGCCGGACGTGGCCTAGTGGCTAGAGTGTGAAACAGGGATCATGGATCGCGTTCTGTTGCCACAAAATTGCGTTTCGTACTTTGGAGCCGTGGTTGCGTTACACAAGTGACAGTCAGATCCCATTATTTTGCTGATTATTTGGATTCCCTCTGGCAATAAGTTCAAAACTGGGGACGGCTATCACATATTGTGTATCTTTATGCAAACATTCTGAAACAAACAAAAACAAAGTGCTCAATTTTTGTCTTGTTTTGTGTTTTTTGTGAATTGCAAGGTAAGACATGAAGATAAAACAAAACGATTCAAATCGTTCAAGCTTATACTACGTCTTGACCAAGCATTGAGCTTTGAAATGCATCCCTACCGCAAATTGACTTCTTAGTGTTTGAAGTTTACGGAGACTTGTATGTGTCGTTATGATTATTTTTACTTAAGATGTTTACGGTTTTTTATTTAAAGAGTACATTGCTGCTTCTGTAGGCAAGAAATTATAAATTCACACACACACACACACACACATATATATAATTTTTGTTTGTAAAGTATACCTCAGAATTCCAGTATGAAAATGCGTGAACCTATGGACAGTGTAAAAGAGCACCGATAGTATAGTAAGAGCAAACAATGACTGATTTTTAAAATAGATATATAAAAAAAATTTTTTTGATTGATTATTTTATTTAGCGTAAAGCTACACAATGGACTTATCTGTGCTCTGTCAATCGCAGGGAATCGAACACAGGATTTATTACTGACCCACCGGGGGACTTGATAAAAATGAATAAAAAGCATTCTGATGCCTTAGTATTTCTATTGGTCTTATGAAAATAAAATATAAAGACCTAATTGGATAAACAGGAGATGTAATTAGACAGACTAAAGACTCGCACTAAACAGGCGTTATAAAAATGAGATTTCGCTTTCGGCTTTATTGGGATCCAGAACCTTTTTGGGGATCTTGGAGAGTCAGGTATGATATTCCACCTCTTCCTCCCTCCTGTACTGGTGTTTAGTTGCACTGTTAAATGGTGAACATCAAACAAAAAAGGGTGTTGATATCACTTAAAGTCACTTATGATTTCATCAGGAACATTTCTATTCATGTTCGACGTCCATCATTTGCACTGGTATATACTTTGCTTCATTTGTTATGCAAAAGTCTTACATATTGCAAACAGTCCCATATATTCAAGCGCTTGTTCATTTTGTAGCATTTTTAATACACAATGTATACACCACATAAATGACATATTAGGTAAGCCAAGCAGTAGGTGGCTGGTTGCTATACTTATAATACATATTTATGGGTGAGAGGTACTTAGGCTAATTTTCATCATGTATGACATAGCGATCCACTATGCGTAGTAGTTCATTTTTACGTAGGTTTTTCTGGAAATAAGTGTACGATCTGTTTAGAAGTTGTTATACGTTAGCATAGTTATGTAAGAAGCGGGAACTTGTTGAACGTGGGACTTTGTATGCACTTGGGAGAATTGAGTTTTGTAATTTTTGTAGTTTTGTTTATTATTTGGCACTATGTTGATCCATGCCAGACAGGCGTACTCTATTACTGGTCGTATGTATTGTTTGTATATCTTCAGTATGTTGTTGGGCGATGTGCCCCTATTATTTCCAGACAGACTTCTAACCTGGTTGACTCGTCTCCAGATTTTACTTGTGCTTTTATTTATATGTTTTTGCCAAGTTAATTTTGAATCATAGGTAAGGCCTACAAATTTTGCTGATGTAGCCGTCTGGTCCTCACTGGGTTCCGTGAAGACAGAGTTCTGGTTGTCTTTAAGGAGTTTCTTTAATTTTGCAAATATAAGTATTTGTGTTTTGAGTTTATTGATTTTAATTCGTTTTCTTTGGCAGTATTCTGATATTTCGTTTAGAATGGGTTGTAAATTTGCGGCTGCTATGGAGCGTGTTTGGGAACTCTTCCAAATTACTACATCATCTGCGAATTGTTAGGTATAACAGAAATTAGGATCAGTTAATGACGATTGGAATTTGCTTTGGTTTGTTTTGAATTTCGCGCAAAGCTACACGAGGGCCATCTGCACTAGCCGTCCCTAATTCAGCAGTGGGAATGCAGCTACTCAACACCACTCACCGCCAACTCTTAAGCTATTATTTTACCAACAATTAATGAGATTGAGCGTGACATTGTAACGCCCCCACGGCTGGAAGGGCGAGCATGTTCGGTGATGGGGATTCGGACCCACGACTCACACATTGCAAGTTGAGCCCCCTAACCAACCACCAGACCATGGGATTAAAATCGGTCGCTGGAAAGACAGCTACATGGAAGTCTAGTTATTTCCATTCCAGCTGAGTATTCGCTACAGTATTTTGTTTTTGAATGATTCTTGCTTCAAAACATAAAAAATAACATTTCAGAGAGTCCGAAAGGTAAAGCATGTTTGGCGAAAAATATGTTACTGTTTGTTTTGTTTTTTCATGTTTCCATCAAACATTTTAGCTGTAACAAAATTTTGAATTTTTATATGCTCAGAATTTGTTATTAAGTTTTTTAAAAGCTACAAAAAAGAATTGTCAGTAAAGACTAACAAAGCAATTACTAGATATATATATTAATAGGTTTAACAGTTCTTAGCTTATGTTTATAAGTAGCGGTATATATATAATACAAACATAAAGTGTGAACTTCGTATGATAAAAGGCTCACAGATCCACACGGCAACTATTAAGATGCTAAAGATAGTAATGTAACTATCACTTGCAGCTCTTTATTTCTCGTGATATCTTTCACATCACCAGTTATCTTACCTATATATCATTACGCCTTATTATTATTTCACCAGGTTTTTTAGTAGCGTTGAACTGACCTTTGTCAATTATCGACTTTTGGGAATAAATATATACTTATAATACAAAACGAGCCCTTAGAAAACACTGCACAACAAAACAAAATCAACAGCATACAGGCTATAATGTGGGGAGTAAAAAAGTAAGGTTTCTTACCACACCCAATGGTAGGACTTTTTTCTTATTCATATTTATTTTTCACTTCTGTCTGTATATATGAGACGTTGTGGGCTTGAGCACCCACATCTTGCTCCCTTATCCTTTTTTTTATCTTCATTTTTTTATTATTTTACTTTCACATTATTATTATTCTTTACATATGAGGCTTTGCGAACGGAGGTTAATACTTACAGAGGGTGTATCCCCACCACTACATGGATCCTACTTCGGCAGTTACCTCCAAAAACCAGAACACACCTTATAACCCACATTGTAGCCTGTACCCTGGTGACTTAGTTTTTTGGTGCAGCATTTTTTAAGTTTGTTTTGTATTAGTAAGGTGTTTGTTTCATCATAGGTTTTATCTTGCTGTTTGCAACACAGTCAGTGGCGTGTAGAGGTTCTATGATGCACGGGACCTTGTACCTAAGACCTTGGGAAAGGGCGGAAAGGGTTCTACTATTCGATTCGACTCTATGCGTTGGATGCCCTCTCGATATGGATGCTCGGGGCCCCGGCACCTTTTGCCCCCTCTGCACGCTACTGAACACAGTCCTTCCTTTTTTTGATTTAAACATTAACTTAACTGTTTAGGTAATGTTTTTGTTTGCATTATGTGTGTGTGTGTGTGTGTGAAATAAGCTCATCGTACTGGTATTAATACATGCACAAAAGGGGTGCCATTTTAGATTTAAATAGGAGAGCAATTTTTTAGTAGAAGTCTGAGAGTCAAAACAACCCCTGGTGTCAGTGTTTTTTTACATTAAAATGCAGTCTGTTTCGGAACATTTGTTCAGATTATTTTCTTTCTCTGTTATTTAATAATCATTCAAATAGCGCAAACTGTTCATTATATGTGTGTGGTTACAAAGTAATCAAGTAAGAGTTAATGGAATTTCTAGAAACAAGTAGTACAACCATCATTTATAGAATCGGATGTTGATTAGATAAATACATATCGTATATTTAATATTCATTTTTAATTTTATATGGTATCTATTTAAAAGATGTATTTGATATGTACAAACATTTTTACATCTAATATTGCACGATTTGCTTTGCAGCAACCAGCCCTCTAATGGAGAGACAAAGAACTTATGCTTGGCCAAGTCTGCAGTATCTTGATGATGTAGATCGAGGGGGCGTTGCAGATCAAGCAGGAATGAAAAAAGGAGATTTTGTGTTAGAGGTTTGTCTTTTACATTGTACCTTGTAACAACTGATTAAGGACATGTAAGGGATCGTTTAATAATTGTTCACGCTTAAATTTACGAATTGTTCATACTGGACCTCCAAAACAAGGATATCAAGAAGGTTATGGGTGCTCTCGGGACTGGTGTCACTGAGTTACATGAAAATTGACATATATATGAAATATTCGTTAAAAAATGCAACTTTGTTTTTGCACAGTTGTTGTTTCACTTGAATAATTACGGAAAACTTATCAGTTTATCTAATTTAGATAGCGTATTCAACTCATCAGTTAGAGTGCTAAAGCATATACCAATTTAGATTCATGTTACTTTCTGTTTTCCATTAACCGTCCTCACTAAACTTGATACCAAAGACTTAGGTTTAATACGAGAATATACGTTGCAGTAAAGCAAAATACAGTTTTTCACAGTTATAAAATAACTCAAAGAACCTTCTTTGGGTAAGAGTTTCAAAAAATTATCTACCAATCTTAAAAATTCGTCTTTAGACTCAGTATTAATGCCTCTTTATTCGAAAGTATCAACCCACATTCTCATTGGATTCAGAATATATTCTAATAAAGTTGACAAATCTACACACTAAACAGTATGTTTCTTGTAAAATTACTGCTACCCCAAAAGTTATGTAAAAATTTAATATGTTATCTGTAAACAAGGGCGTCCGTATGGAGGGGCAAGAGGGGGCACTTGCCCCCACCTGGAAAATGAGAAACATAACTCTTTCTTTATTCATTCAGCATATGTATATGAATTTTTTATTCAATTCAGAATTTCACACTACTTTGCCCCCCCCCCTCCGGAAAAATTTCTGCACAATTTCATGTCTGTAAATATGAAAATGTCTATATGTTACGGTGAATGTACATTAGCCACTGAAGGGGGGGGGGTTAGTCAGAACACTATTTATATACGTTATTTGTTAAAAGAACAACTGTTATGGTGCGAACGCCTTTTTCCAATTTGGCGAAGCATAACTGTAGTTAAATATACTCGTCATAAGACATTAGTATTAGGACTATTATATTTTTGAACACTACATTCTTTTTCTAATCCTTTAGGGATTTTCAAGAATTAGGAGAGTGTACCATTATTATTCACGTGACAACCACAGCTGATGGCTCTTAATAGAATTATAATTTTCTGGGTTCAATTTGTTCAGGAGAAAGGCTCTTTTATCGTTGAATCTTGAAAATCCCTGCAGTCGTAGCTATTTGTGGCACAATTTGTCAGGAGGCGTCTGTATATTAACAATATAGATTAAGTTGTTCAATATATATATATATATTGTACATTGTTTATTATGAGGATTACTTTGCATCGTTAGGTTTGTGTATAGATTTTGTGCTAAACCAAATCTTCTAAAGTGGCTTCGAACCACGTGAGCTGGGACAAAAAATATCGCTAACAGTGAAGATACCCAATTTTTGAATCAACGCATTTTTATTATTATAAGTAAGAACGGTGTATTAAATTAGCATACTTATTAGTGGATTCAATTTTAATTCTTATCTCTATAAATAGTTGCTTGCTCTGAACAGAAGTTAATGATAATTTTCAGAGTTTTGACCCTCTCCCAGGAATTCTCTCCTCACATCTTACGTTTCATGTGTTCACAATAAAATAAAAAAAGAAAGAAAGTGTTTTCTTACTATAGAGGATGATGTAAGGTTTTATTGTGCTTTGAAATGAAAATTTATCTTAAGCCGTCTTGCAGCGGAAATTAGGTTTTTAAAAACTTTTGTTATCTATGGAATGGTGTACTTCATGGCCTGTGAGAATGTTGAAATATCTTCTTCAGATTAACGGACACAACGTCACTCAAGCTACGCACGACCAAGTTGTAGCCATCATACGGAAGTCAGGAGACTTGGTTGCCATGACAGTGGTAACGGTCAACAACCCGCCGGGAACAAGAAGGCCTCTTAATCAGAGACAATGTGCTACAGTGCCAAGGAGATTATCTTTTAAGAAAGGTAAGATCTAAACAACAAAAAAAGTTTAATGCAACCGGTTTTGTGTGTAAGACCCTAATAAACTCAACTTTTCACGAAGCGTATCTATTTTATTGTTTACAGTATGGTCGAGCTAAACCAATGAAAGCTAATTGCACAGAATTTCATGTTCGAGCATGTTAGAGTGTGGGTTTGTCACTTAACATGAGCTGATTTATTTATATATCTTTACATAACACAAAAATAGGTTACAAATTTTATTTAAGTCAAACAACCAGATCCAAAAAAAAAAAGTCGTCACACACAGAAAACTAACAAATAAAACCATAACATAAGGAAAGGACCGAGGAAAGCAAAATGTGTCCTGGTTAGAGATGTAGGCAACAAGGTACACCGTCTGTAAGAGTTAAGCCCAATTCGCAATCTTCAAATGTAGAGTACAAATAAGACTAGAAGCAAATTACAACTACCATTTGTCAACTTACAAGAACGTATAAACTTGGCGCTAAAGCTCCGAGATACACATTGAAGTGTATAGGTTTAAAATGATAATTGCCCTGATTGGGTGAGAAGTGATACTAGATATGGCAAAGACAGGCTCTATTTCTCTTCGAAATATGATTATTTACACTTTATGAAGTCGATTTCCTTGAAAGCCATCAAACACTAATGGACAAGTACGGATGTTAAAAAGAAGTGTAATTAGGGGAGCTTCAGTGACTGTTTTGGTTACTGACTTAAATCCACGCTAATGAACTGGCATGTTTCTGTTGACCTTATACATGAGGAAGCCGACATTTATATAATGAAAAAAATAATGGGTATGTGTGCGTGGAAAGGTTTTTAAACTTCATTAAACTATGCAAAAATGAAATTAGAAGTAGGGATTACGGACGGCGTTTGCGTAAAAGGGAGGTGGGTGTAGATAGTACTATGCATTATCAAGTTAAGGTGTTTTGGAAGTGGATCTGCCATTCTTCAGAGCCTCATCTTTATGTATAAAGATTTTGTGTGTCAATTTCTTCATACACGAGTAGTCTAGGCAGGTCAATTAACTGTTTTAATTACTTTAAATATACAGCATTGCTTTTACATTTTATAAACTTTGTGCATTAAAATACAAAATACCACACTCATACACACACACTTCGTATTCAAAATACGAGTTTTACCCCTAGTTTTATATATACCATATTTGCCGGTCTATAAAACGACCCTGATTTTTTGAGAAAATTAAATGTATTTCTTTAAGGTTCGATGTAGAGGACGACCTCTATTGTCAAGCAAGTCTAGGATGCTACTTTTGTAAAGAAATTCTTAGAAGACATTTTTAAACTGTGTTAACTTGCGCTCTAGAGTAATCAATACAACTACAAATGTTTTTTTTATTCTCTTCAAATGCTAGAGACAGCTCAATGAGGCATAACTTAATTCATAAACATCTAATAAACAACTTTACAAAGTTTTCATCACAGTTGAGCTTTTCTATTACAGCAAAATACTAAACTTTAAGATATAGTGATACAATAAAAACATGTTTACAAAATTAGTACTGACTCTCAATATTTAAGTATGACAATGAGATCAATACATTTCAAGCCAAATATGTCTTGATTAATTGTAACTGACGTGTGAAGTAAATAAAATCAAGTTATGGAGAATCGAGACAAATGATACAATTACAAATATGTTATTGTAACGCGCTTGCTCTGAAAGGTAAACAAAAGTAAAAGGGACAACGTAGTTTTGGTTAAGTATGCTATTAACCGGAGAGTTCTTACTGGAATTCAATCTTTGAATCTGTGTATAAGACGAGAGATAAAATCAGGCATTGTTTTAAGAGCAAAAAGATCGTCTTATACACCAGCAAATACGGTATCAGGGCTTCGCTAAAATCGGTGCAAGTTTTGTTTGTTTGTTTTGAATTTCGCGCAAAGCTACACAAGGGCTAGCCGTCCCTAATTTAGCAGTGTAAGACTAGAGGGAAAGCATCTAGTCATCACCACCCACCGCCAACTCTTGGGCTACTCTTTTACCAACGAATAGTGGGATTGACCGTCACATTATAATACCCCCACGGCTGAAAGGGCGAGCATGTTTGGTGGGACGGGGATTCAAACCTGCGACTCTCAGATTGCGAGTCGAGTGCCCTAACCACCTGGCCATCCCGGGCCCATAACTGGCCGTACTTTTGGTCACACATTAAAAATATTTATAACACGCAGCAAGTTATTTAAAACTGAATACAACTGTCCAGAGAATAATAATTTTCAGACGAGTAGTACACTTATTTAAAAATTTTCTCTAATGAAATAATAAAAAAAAATATGGTATTTCAAATAATTAGTAATAGACGCTATTATTTTACTCTCATACAAGGCTGATAATATTTTAGGCATTGGCTGCAATGGTGACATTAATATGCTGATCTGCACATAAATTGAACCAAGTGTTTCACAACAAAATAGACTTAAGAGTAAGAAAAAATATTAGAATAATGTGTACCTTTATATCCAGTTACTAATTTCTAATTAAAGAGTGTTAAATAATAATAATGTGAAGCACACACTATAGCAATCACAGTAAACAATGGAATATTTTGCACTATTAATATAAGGTTCGGAATAAACTGATTTTATGTCTCGAAGTGAATTTTATGCGCCAATCATAAATTGCCGGTGAAATGTCACGAGGAACAAAACACTTTCGCAACAAGCCTGCATACCACGATCATTCATTTACATGTTGTTGTAGGTTTTCAAGTAAATCCATGTTGCTAATTAAGATAGCTTCCAAATACTTTTGATCCTCCATTAGGGGGGTCTTTCAGTATGAAAATTTAAATATTTATTTTGAACGACCCCTTACAAGTTTAAGCCAATTTTAATGTAATTAACTATAATCAATCCTAAACTCTTTGTTCAACATTGAAAATGTTCAAATTTTGAACTTAGATTACTGTTTTGAATATATCCTTAGATGCTAATAACAATAGTAAAAAAGTCAGTTCTGTCAAAATGAGAGCCCCAAAACCTCATGGCCTCCTGTTTCGGAGCTCCTCATGATGGCTTCGAATCCTTTTTTTTTTCTTCGTTTAGATTTAATCGGTGCCAAGTGCCTACACGCAGAATTCAAGTTATTTTGTCAAACGTTGTGAGAGGAGCTCAAAAATCAAGTAAATATAGATAAATACAATATAGACAGGTACAATTGAAAATTATTGTATGGATTTTGAAAGTGATGCTAACATACACTTATGTTTAAGGTCGATTTAAATAAACTTACTTTTCAAACTCATCACTTTTTCTCGTTCATAAGTTTATTTTTCTTACTTCTGGAATAAAGAAAACAACAACAAAAACATATCAAAAATATATAATTTAGAGCTTATGATCTATTTTGAGCCTTGGTATTAAATAACTAATCTTCTTATACTGAGACAGCTCCAGCGCCACCTAAACGTGACCCAGGGACCACTTTATCTTTCGGAAGAGCCCGAGCTAGGTCTATGGTAACCGGACTGGCAGACATTGGTGAGCTATGATTTTTTAAAGTTATATTTCAGCTATTAATGATCCATTATTTGAAATGACTTGAATAAACTTCAAATTTATACTTTCACCACCAGGTGGATATTTCCAGCAAATTATTCACCCAAGTAAAACGATAACGCTGCTATTGATAAAAAAGTAAGTAAACGAAGGATAATCGGAATTTGTAATGTTATAACTCTAAACAAGAGGGTATCCTCAATAGCCGCGGCACATGAAATTCATTTAGGCAGAATTAGAGTAAATTAATATGTGAGACCTTTTTTTTTCCTTTTTATTAGCTATATTTTTGTGCGCCAGTATGGGGCGCACGCATACCCAATTCGATTTTATTATTCATCAGGAACTTTACTAGCCTACCCTCAAATTGAAATTATTTTAGGCAGGATTAGAGTAAATTAATGTATGAGAACTTGGGCTTGGTCAAATATAATAATCGAAAGGGTTTGACCTCCTGAGCCCAAAACTGTAATTAGATCTCGAATCGGTCAAGAGATGATGGATCTATGAGCTAAAAGTTTGTACTTGGAAAAAAAATACTCGGAGCCATTCTATGAGCCGCTATGTCACTGTTATAAGATACTGTCATTTGCTCCTCTCACTTCATTGTTACGCAGATCTGGCATCTAATGATCAGGCATATGATTGGACATTCAGCTTACATATGTCGCGGTCTTACACAGTCTTTTCTCAGTTATTCACTTTGAAGTAGATCACACATCTCAAAGTTCTTTAAATTGTTCCTGAGCCACGACTAACTCTCCGGAAAATATCGGTATGTTTCGTTCACGTGCAGAATTGTTAGACTTATCATAACACGATGTTTCCAGTTTGCTACAAACGTGTGAGAAAGTGGAACTAAATGGTACAATTCATTTGCCGCCTGAACAAGGCACCATTCACAACACAAGCAAACGAATGTCGAACCTGCATCGCTGTAAGTGTATGATACCTGCTCCAGAGTTGAATTAGAAGTTCACACCTACAACTAGGTATTTTACAGTGGGTTAAAACAGACCCGTATAACAGAGTCGAATGAGGTGCATTTCTCCCATAACAAAGCACAGTACACTCCTTCCATGGTTCCAAAAACATGTACAGTGGATCAATGACATACGCAGTGACATTCTTTTTACAGACGAATCATGCTTCACTTTGCAACTATATAACAGGTGCATATTCATTTGGAGAGAATATGCAATGAGGTTCAATCCCATTTTCCGAAGGAGCAGGATTCATATGGCGGTGATTAGAGCACTTGCAGGGATATCCCACTGTATTAACATATATAAATCGTTCATATAAAGTGAGATCAACTTTATGTGGAACAGTCTCATGCTGTTATGAAGAAAAAATAATGTAGAAATATACAAAGGTTGTAACCTAGGAAGTAAATAACATACTTGCATATCCTTTAATTAACATGAATTATAGAATGCTGAAAATAATTATGAAAAGTATTAAGGAAAAGGTTATAACAAGCGAATACCATAAGAATGTCACTCCTTTATCGTGTTAAAATGAATTGCGCCAGAGTACAGTCATGTGTTGGCAGCTTATATTGTAATTGGTTGTCATTCTACCAATTAAGATATGCAACACCTGTATATACCCTATAAAAGTATAAGCTATGATATTATACCCACGGGTAGTAGTATGAATCCAGTCATGACACTTAGGATCGAAATATCTCATGAAAATAATGTAGAAATAAAAGTTGTGGCTAGTCTAGGGTATTTCGTGTGAAAAACTATGTCAAGGCATATACACTTGCATACAACTCTTAATAAAACATGGAACTGGCTCTGTTAATAATAAAAGTTATTGAAGTACAAAACCACAAACTCCAAAAGTATCTTAAAATATATCTTTTATGAGATAGATGATGGTTCCATACAGACCTTGGCAACAACCTAGCTGTAGATAGAGATGTAAATATTAGCCGAGAACAATGAGATACACATTAGCATAAATTGGTTTTAACAGACATCTAGCTTCTCGAAAACTGCCACTGACAAAATGTAACCAAACCAAAACATTGAAATGATCTTCGAATAATTACAAAGCTGGGGGTGTGTGCACTTTACAGATGAATCGAAGTTTCATTTGTTTGGAAACAATCAATGATAGTATATTTAACAGCAGAGAAGAGAACTGTATCATAGTCAACGTACAACATCTACAATGAAGCATGGTGGTAAGTCAGTTCAATTTTGGGACTGCTTATCAGTCAGTGATGTCGGTGCTCTACACAAAATTGATGACACCCTGACTGTGGACAAGAGGGCATTCTCAATAACCACGGTACTTGAAATTCTTTTAGGCAGGATTAGAGTAAGTTAATCTATGAGACCTTTATTTTCCTCTTTATTAGCTATATTTTGTGTGTGCCAGCAATACCAAGCGTGGTGAGCGCACATACCCAATTCGGTTTTATTGTTCATCAGGATCTCTACCAGCCTACTCTCAAATTGAAATTATTTTAGGCACGGTTAGAGTAAATTAATATATGAGACTTTGGGCATGGTCAAATACATTAATCGAAGGGTTTTGACCTCCTAAGTCCCAAACTATAATTAGATCTCAAATCGATCAAGAGATGATGGAGCTACGAGCTAAAAGTTTGTACTTGAAAAGAAAAAAAGAATAAAACTCAGAGCATTCTCTGAACCGCTATGCCACGGTTAACAAGTGCATGCATATTATACTCCATCATAACTCATTGGGTGGGGTTTCACCTTCCACAAGGACAATGACCCTAAGCATACAGCAAATCTGATTATGTGAAAAATTGATGATAAAGAGACTGGTGGAATACCCATAACCATGACTTGTCCGGCACAGAGTCCGTATATGAGCATTCTTAAGATTGTATGGGTGTGATATAAGAAACATACCTAATATTTCATACCCTCTTTGGTTAATAAGGTGATCATTTCAAGGTCACCAAGAATTTTAATTTTTTCACACATACATGTTTCTAGCGCTGTGTGTGGTTTTAAACATGAAGTGATACTCAAGGAATATGACTAAGTTCCTTTCACTCTAATTTTCTATTGAGTCATTCCCTTATGTGCTTTCTCATGATAAAAAATGCTGTTAAGTAGGATACACCATGTCAAGGCAGGCAGTGATGTTTTCGAGTGGTACCTTGAGGATGTATCTTATGTATATATTTATTGCGAACCGTGATGTTTGCCGTCTGTGTCCCATTCGAAAAGTTGTGCACACAGGCAAAGCTCAACATTCACTTTGAAATGATGGGAGAACATGTATGAATAATGTCGAGGCTAAATTCTATTTCTCAAGCAGGATATTCTACACTGAATTGTTTGGAATTAATCACACTATCATTCAAATTTTAAAATGTGACGTAACATTAAGAATAAAAATGTGGAGTTACCATATGTTATTGTTTACTGGCTCTTACTATGACTGAAATACTCAACAATTACTTTTCACGGTGGGCGGTATAATTAGCTTCGAGCTTTGGCTCTGAGCGAAACCAAGAGTGCAATAGATTTAACCTTTTTAAAGTCCATGAAATAATTGAAACTGATAGATTAACTTACGTTTTTTCCGTCACTGGAGATGGGTACTTTTGCATGTTTCCCATATTTTCCTAATGGAATGACCATTGAAGATGCACTTTGAGATGGCTAGCATTATTGAACTTTCTACATAATGCTATGTTATCTTAGTCTGGAACAAGTACTGTTTCATGTAAGAGGCTAAGTAACAGTCTTAGTTCTCAGTTTAATAAGTCAAGTTCTCAAACTTAACAAATAAGTAAAACTGAGTAATTTTTAGTTGTTTTTTTTAATTTAACGAGTAAAAGTTTTTCAGTCAAGTAAATCTAGATTTCCAGACTTTTGTCCCGTCTACGTGCCCATTTGATTGATTTGAGTGAATAAAGATTGATTTTCACTTTGTCACATGGTGTTCAGTCTCCTTTTTGTTGAACACGGTAAAAGTCAGTACACAAATTTAATCGTCATAACATTTCCTTGTCGAACATATTGTTGTTAGCAGAAACTACCGAATCTGTTGAGGAAAATAGTTTGTCTTAAAGTACCAAATCGTTTATATAAAAAAATGAAAAGGTCAAAAAGCGACCAAATAATTTAGTTCAATTTTAGGAAGTATTGCAAAACATTTTGAACAGTACTGTACAATCGTACATTAGTAAACTGTATGACAGTATGAAAACAAACTTTAATTCTATGTAAAGCAAAGGGCTCACAGAAAAAATACTACTGTTTTGCATAACTTTTTTTTTGTATTTTCTGTGATTATTTTTTGTACATTAAGAAATGCACAATCTCATTGCCGTCACTCGTTGTTTGAGACTCCGGTATGTGTATTGTGTGTGTGTTTCCATAATTATTTCCACTACCATGGATGAGTATATATATATTTCATAAAACTAGAGTTTTTTCTTTTTTTTTAATTAAGCATAAAGCTACACAATGGGCTATCTGTGCTCTGCCCTCCACGGGTATCGAAATCCAGATTTTAGCGTTGTAAGTCCGCAGACATACCGCTGTGCCACTGGGGGGCAAAACTAGAGTTAAAATTAATCTTTCTATTTCACAAATACACAAGTAAAGATACATTAATTACTCAGATACTTATTTACTAACTTTATTTATATTAGAGTGTACTATTTGTTTTGTACATCTAAAGTTTACTCTTACAGTCTTAGCTAAAATATTTGCATATTTTGTTATAAAAAAGGTCATTCTTATTAAGATGAAATACAAATACACTTAGCTCTGTCAAGCTGAGAAATACATGTTATATTAAGCATCTACATGTGTAATTGGTATAATGAGACAGGTTCTATGGACATCATGAACGAAATATTGGAACAGCAAACAATTTTATCAGATACCTATAATTCAGCATTTCATCTATCACAACAAAACCTTACCAAAACATATGTAACGACAAAATATAAT
Source organism: Limulus polyphemus (assembly GCF_000517525.1). Lineage (NCBI taxonomy): Eukaryota > Metazoa > Arthropoda > Merostomata > Xiphosura > Limulidae > Limulus > Limulus polyphemus. The sequence goes on from NW_013666261.1 coordinate 198,517, forward strand.
ATCAAATTATTATAAATAGCGTCTGTAACTTTATATCAGTTCTATTAAACATTCAGTACTTGGTTGGTCCTCCTCGTACTCTAATAACCTCCGCAAGTCAATTTGTCATGCTGTCGATGAGGTTATTGATGTAATCCACCGTGATTTCATCCCAACTTGTCACTAAAAGGCGCTGCAACTCAGCTACAGAAGCTGGTTTAGGGTCGTAGTTAGCAATTTTCCGTGTGTTGTCAAGTAGATAAACATCATGTCACTGTTTAGCGTGTTGTCAAGACAATAAAAAATTTATAACTGTTTAGTATGTTGTCAAGGAGATAAAAATCTTGTCTAGTATGCTGTCAAAGCGATAAACATAGTGTAATTGTTTAGTGTTTGGTCAAGGTGATAAAAATCCTGTAACTGTTTAATGTGTTGTCAAGTAGATAAATGCCTTGTAAATCTTTACCTGTAAAGGACACATGTTGTCGGTATGATGGACATTGTATAATGTTTCAGCTGAGGAAGGCGTTGTTAAAGCACAATGAACTGTTCTGCTTATTCAATTGTAGAATTAACATCACAAACCTGCAGAAACTTTTAAACTGTAACGAGATAAATTAAAAACCTACCAAGCAAATTATGTAAGGCATGTTTGATTTTTTTTCAAATGTCTTGTAAAGCTTTAACTGGAGTTCATGTTTGCTACGTCAAGTACATCATGTAATTATTAGCCGCATAAAAGTACTTGCAACCTTGCAACACTAAGATTTTAATTGGAAAGTTGTGTTTGCAAGAGGAAAAACATCATGAAATAAGAAGATTGTGAAATTATGTTGACAAAATGAAGAACAGCATATCATAGTCTAGTTAGAAGCAGGTTATGTTTACAAGTTGCAGAAGGTTTGTAAAGTTTGAAGTGGGAGGTCGTGGTTACAATGCATGAATTTTAGCTCTTTAGTCGCAAGTTATTTTACCATGTTTGTCGGATATTTAATAGCTTACTTATAAGATATTCTAGTTACTTACCAGTTAGTTTAATTCTACAAAAACAATCATTAACCAAAAAATACTAATTTATTTCATTTCTGGGATTACGTCTGTTGATGTTAGTGTTGTAGTTAACATATGCACTAATTCTACAAAGACAGTCATTAAGCAAAAAATACTACTCCCTTACTTTTCTATAATTACTTCTGTTAATATTAGTATTGTAACTAACACATGTACTAACTCAAGCCTTGGTAACAATAAAATTAACGTGACGTTAAACCACTAAAATAATTAACATACATATCACGATAAATTCTTAAGAGGTTTTACTGGAAATATAGGAAACAGAACGATATATTATGAATCCTTGAAACTAAATGGCAAAGAAGAGAATAGAATGAGCAACTATGATTAAAAACCTTGATTAAACTCAACTATACTTATTACAAGACGAAAAAACCCTAGAAACTCGGAAGTAGGTTTTTCGCTTTGGGCTCAGGTTTTTAACAGTAATCTGATTTTAATAAATTATTCTTAAAAGAATAATAATGTTTGTTTGTTTGTAATTAAGCACAAAGCTACTCAATGGGCTATCTGTGTTCTGCCCACCACGGGTATCGGAACCCGGATTCTAGCGTTGTAAATCCGCAGACATACCGCTGTGCCACTGGGGGGGAGGCAAAAAATTAATAAATCATACTTTAATTTAAAAAGTATTATTAGTAATCTGCAGAGGACACACTCAGATTCGATTAAGAATTATACGTGATTGTTGTGGGTTTTTGTTCTGAAAGGTTTGTTTCTGGAAGTTCAACCTTTCCAAAGCTAAAGATATATTACTGTCTTGTTTTTTATCTCTCTGTTGTCATTCTCATACACTTCACATCACTTTGTTCTAGTATGCTTTTTAGTGATATAAATACTAATTATTTCTTCCAACACAGCATGATATTATTGTTATTTATATTTTATATTTAAAGCAATATTACATAAAATAATTATTTAAAAAAACAAACAATGATTTATCATCGAACATATTTTGGTAGAATTAAAATATTTTAATCCAAAACTTTATATACTTTGTAATTTTAACTTTCTTACAACAGTATGCCAACACTTTCGTCACTGTTTTCGGTCAGTCTTTCGTTATCAACTCAATAACTTTATTATTACAATCAATCTGATAGCCTCAGTTTACATCTGTAACAGGTTGACAAGTTTGTCCTAAAGACAAGAACATTAATTGCTTACAATATGGCGCTCATTGCCTGGAATATTTGTAAAACATTTTAAACAAATATTCAATTTGTATAACTACGACCACGTTTTTGCAACTGTTTTCCAACACATTACTGACATTGCAATTACTAAGGCTGCTATGTGTAACATTTTTCGTATTCTTTGAGTGTTTCATTAAATTAGTTTGGTGAATTTGTTTTAAACTAACAGGTTATATTTTGTTTGTATCTTTATTTTTATTATAAAATCAACTAATTTGATATGTATATTTATACCAGTTAAAGCTCCAAATATTCTTGTTTCAGATTCTTTAGAAGATCCACTTCAGGATTATTATTTTGAGTCTAGGTCAGCAAGAAGCAGTTTTATCGTTTCGGGCGAGGAAGGCTCAAGCCATTCATCAGCTGAACAGCAAAGTCTTGAATCTCGACTACAAGAAACTACATCCACCACCAATTCTTCTGGCGATGAAACAATAACAGCAGCTCGTGATTTAGATATTCTGTTGGATAGAATCCAACCTTGTTCATTTTACAAGAGATTTTATAGTTGTCCAGATTTGGTAAAGATATCTAATTGTGCAGTTAGAAATAGAGAAAAATATATTTGCAACCGTAGTCAAAGTTGCGATACCTTTCGTTCGTTAAATGGTAAAACTCCTGTACATTCATGGGCTTGCCCTCCACATAATTACAAAAAGAGTGGTGGAGGAGTCAAAGAAGCTGCCACTGGACTAAAATTATATTCACAGTCAGTTGGATTAAATAGTAAAATTGTACTTTCTGATGAACGTAAACTAACTGATTTGAAAACTGAGAAAACAAATTTTATTAAACATAAACATTGGCCAATTTGGACAAATGCTAATAATGAGCAAAGTTTCATAAATGAACGAAATGCCTATTGGTCACAGTCGGCAAGAGCCAGAAATGAAGAAGTGCGGCTGGGAGTATATGCTGAAACAATGGTATCTGGACAACAGTTTCCACCACCCAGTCAGCCACCTCCACCTCTTCCTCGGGGGCAGGTTGTGCAGGTTGACATTTCTAAGGTACAAGGTGAATATGCCAATGTGTATGCTATCAGAAATTATGAGGTTGCGCCCATGTCTAGCTTTAGACCAGGTGATAGTGCTAAGCTTTACGCTTCTCCCGAGTCAGTGATGACTGTTGGTTATAAACCATTTCACCACAGCAGGATTACACATCACACTCGGCCCCAGTCTGTGCCACCCAGAGACGTAAGACACCAAACATCGTCAGAATCAGAAAGCAGTGGAGATGCAAGTGGTTTTTACGGTAGTTTAATAAATTCTCAAAAGCAACGATCAGCAGGTTCCAGACATTTCAAAGTAAAAGGTATATTAGGAAATCAAAGTAGATTTGGCAGCCCAAACCATTTTCCAGTGCTAAATCCAAAACCTCATGATCATTTTCCTCCAGGTCTAGAGTTTGACAGCAGTGAGGAAGAAGACCTCTCCTCGTTTTTAAATAAGGCTGGGAAACTTTCTACCTTTGGAAAAAGTGATGAAAGTACATTGAATTGTAATTCCTGGAAATTTCATTCAGAAGGAGAAAAATTAAGAATTATGATGCCCCAAGTCGATTCTAGCCGATCTAGTCCTTGTGGAAGGTATCAATTTAACCCTCAAAAATGTGACTCGAAAAACAACTATTTTCAGGCTTCAAGTCAACCACAACTGTTTTACAATCACAAAAGTTCACAGCCATCATCTGTGGGTTATTCTTTTTTGAACAAAAACTCTCAGTTCGTTATATCAGGAAGAGAGTCTCATTCAAATTACCAGTCTCACTTATATTCTTATGCAGACCTTCATAAAGACAGCCGTGGCAGGAGTGAACACTTCAATAAGAGGACTGAAAAGTCTACTTTTGAGCCAGTACAAAATCATAAACCTGATAAGTCAATTCATGAGCACGTAATTAGATCTTCAACCCTTCCAAATCGCAGGAGTTTTAATTTTGAGATTAATGAGCAGGGCACCATCTCTGCACGAAGAACAATTAGACCTTCCCGCTCATTTCCGAACGATCTAGCAAAAGAGGACAGGGAAGAATATAAACATTCTCCTAAAGATGAGGTATACGTCTCCAGCACCAATGGTTATATTAATAACATAACCAAAAGGGAAGGTAAATATTCCTTGCAGTTTGGAGAGTCACTGAGTGAGAAACATTATCAACAACTTCCAGTTGAAGGATTTCTTGAAAGAGCTAGAAAAAGGCCACAACAAAGAAGCCTAGTTATAGACAGCCTTTCATCTAAGTCTAAAAGTTCAGGGATAAATAAGAACTCTAGTTCTGGTGGTCTCTTACAATTTCTGCCTCCTCCACCAGAGTTCACTGTCCTTACGCCACCAGACGATCACCTAGCAGCGATGATATCCCCACCTCCAGAATTTAGTGATAGCGCAACTGGGTTGGGCGCCGAAGGAAAGAAGCGATTTTTATCACAGTCGAGTTACTCGGATTTAAAGAGTAATTTCATAGGACACTGTGCTCCTAACTACATATTCAAAGAAAAAGATGTTTACTATTCTGTAATCAATAGCTCAGGAACAAAAAGGTGTGTGTCTTCAGGCGATCGGCAGACACTTGCACAGGACTGTTCTTTGAAGCAATATCGTATGGTTTCTGGCACAACTCAAGCAGTGACATTACCAAGCGAACCACCAACTCAAAAAACGGAAGAAAAAGAGTTCCGTCGAAAATTGCTGCAGGACTGGTCCATTACAGATGTATCAGAGTGGCTGGACAGTCTCTTCTTATCTGAATATAAATCAGCTTTTCTAGAGGCAGGAATAAATGGAGCAAAATTAGCTAACATGGACAATAATGATCTGGTAGGATTAGGAGTGAAACTTGTTGGTCATCGACTAAATATTGAGCGAGCCATGAAACGTTACGTGAAGAAAGATTAATACATTAGGCTGATTTTGAACATTTAGAAATGCTATATTGTATATAAACCCTTGTCAAAAATGAATAACATTGTTTTAAATAGTGTATATGATAATACTAATTAAGCGTAGCTTTATATTAAAGTATAGAAATAGCATCGAGAAACTTGTCAGAGACTGTGTGAAATGTGTGTGTGGTGATGGTAAAAACATACCATGGCGAATAATTGCCAAAAAACAAACAATAATTCAGTCGATGCAAAAGAAGCAATGTTGGTTTAGTAGAGAATGGCACCCCGATTAGCTAGTGTCTAATAACGTTTTCAATCTACTGATTTTGCTAGTATATAATCATACAAATTAACTCCTAGACCTGGTGTAAATGTACATGTTAGGTACATGTGTAATATAACATTTAATATCTGAAATAAAGCAAATCTCCCTGACTTGCCAAGTTTAGTTACTGGATGCTAATTTTTATTATTATTAGTGTTAATCTTAAAAAACAAACTTCATTGTAGTGACCTTTGTTTTTGTTGTTATTAATTAACATAAAACCGATATTTTTATACTAGTCTACATACTAAAACTAAGACAATGTGTTATGAAATAGTTTTCGATGTTATTCCAAAGTTTGATGTTACATAAATATAACTTTACTCTTTCTACTAAACCTACTTCACGCGACTTTCTTCTATCTTCTTTTAGTTTATTGATCAGTTTCAATCAATGCCTTAAAGTTGATTGAACCTTGAGATATCTGCTGCTGTTTATATCATATGTCATATAAGACGCTGTTCAAACTGAAAATGTCTAATATCTTACTAATATTATTAACTGTGGATTTTGCGTATAGAATATGGAAAATCAAACAGAGAGTTAGAAGTTGCCAGCAATCTATAAAGTGATGCACAGAGGTTTCAGTTTCTTCTACATTCTACTAGCTCTGGAAATTCTTACTGTAATCACACGTACATGGAAAGGATGTCTTGAAAGTTTCTGCTAAAGCTGTTATTCGAAAAAGGTATGATGGAAATACAGAGTTGGAGTGAAGAGCTTCAAACCAACCTGTGCAGCATGCAATCGAAACGTAAAACAATGATTGAAGAAACCCTTATGACGATTAATAAGTTAATGTTTTTCTTACATTCTGTTAGTTATTATATGTTTTGATTGTTGCTGCACATTGCATATTTACAAATAAATGTAATTCTAGGATAATTATCTTTACACTCTAATTATCAGTTCATACTTACAGGAGTTAAGATATCAATGCTTTAAGAACAGCAGAAGCTAAAAGAGTGAAGAAAAGGATAGATTTTCAACATCTGTTATGTTTTGTTTACCACAAGTTACAGTTTTTACAGTAAAGAAGAATATTTTTAATACAGGTACGACGTGTCGATTACTGGTGCGATCATTCTTAAGTACATGAGATTTAATGGTAAAGAAAGTTACAGCTTTTACAGTAAAGAAGAATATTTTTAAAACAGGTACAACGTTTCGATTACTGGTGCGATCATTCTTAAGTACATGAGATTTAATGGTAAAGAAAGTTACAGCTTTTACAGTAAAGAAGAATATTTTTAATGCAGGTACAACGTTCCGATTACTGGTGCGATCATTCTTAAGCATTAAGATGTAATGGTAAAGAAAGTTACCTTTCTTACCGTAAAAACTTGTGTACTTAAGAATGATCACACCAGTAATCGAAACGTTGTACCTGCATTAAAAATATTCTTCTTTACTCTAAAAGCTGTAACTTGTAATAAAATAATACTTATAATCAGTGAGTAGACTCAACACGAAACTATAAATCTGTTACGTTTAATAAGAATGTCCCTTCTCTCCTCTCAAAAAGAAAAGAAAGAAAAAAAATTAAGGGTGAATATGTACTGCCTGGTATTTTAAGTTGAAGGTGCATTATATTTTGTAAGGATAATGTTAAAAAACACATTACAAGTGAGCTAATATGACAGTAAATCATCCGTTCTCTTAAACCGAACACATGATAGGTAACTTTAAAACACATTAAACGTGGAGCTAATGTGACAGTAAATCATCCGTTCTCTTAAACCGTACACATGTTTGATAACGGTAATTTTAAAACACATTAAAAGTGGAGCTAATGTGACAGTAAATCATTCGTTCTCTTAAACCGTACACATGTTTGATAACGGTAACTTTAAAACACATTAAACGTGGAGCTAATGTGACAGTAAATCATCCTTTCTTTTAATCCGTACACATGTTTGATAACGGTAACTTTAAAACACATCAAAAGTGGAGCTAATGTGACAGTAAATCATCCGTTCTCTTAAACCGAACACATGATTGGTAACGGTAACTTTAAAACACATTAACAGTGGAGCTAAACCCTCTCTTAAACATAAGCCATGTTATATTTTGCTAGGATAACCTTAGAAAGTATTGAGAGTATAGGTAAATGCGACATCTTTTGTTCTCTTTAATTGAAGGTATATTATGTTCGGTAACGTTAACCTTTAAAAACATTAAAACTGGAGCAAAATGTAACACCAAATCTTCTGCTCTATTATATGTTGTATAATCTTACAATATATTCAAAGTTGAGCTAAATGTGAAAATAAATAATCTGTTCTTTCTAATTGGATGTATGTTTTGTTGATTATCCCCACAAAAAAGAAAACAGAAAAACGAAGGTTGCCCTTTTTCTTCCAATTTAAAGACATAAATGAAAAGTTATTCTAAAAGTTAATGCAGCCCATTTTGGTCTCTTAAACTGAATGGCCCGGCATGGCCAGGTGGTTAAGGCACTCGACTCGCAATCTGAGGGTCGCGGGTTCGAATCCCTGTCACGCCAAACATGCTCGCCCTTTCAGCCGTGGGGG
>NW_013666261.1:207032-208234 GCF_000517525.1 Limulus polyphemus
CAAACAAACAAACTTAAACTGAAGGTATGTTTGATGAATTTAAACAATAAACATGGGTTAGTTAAAAGAAACACGCTACATATTACTTCAAAGAACAAAGCAGCTATTTTATCTCAAAGTTTCAAAATTTTCCCTTGTTTCATAGTTTGTTCTCTAATAAAATTAGTAGTGTATAAATAGTAGCATAAAACCTCCAACCCAGACGAATCTTAACCGTTGACTTAAATAAACTATCATTTTACTTTGAATAAAATTTTTTGATTTTATGTCACTTTAAACAGCAAAATTCTTGTGTCCACGAACTCTTACGATTCAATTATTTTAAAATTTGTTTTTATTCAATACATGGACATATTCCGTTCGATATGTCCTCTGTTGGAACAGCGGTAAGTCTATGGAATTTCAAAGCTAAAATCCGAGATTTGATTTCCCGCGGTGAACACAGTAGACAGCCCAATATGGCTTTGCAATAAAACAAACAAACCCTTCGATATATTATTTTCTCAGGTTATTCGGAACATGTAATTTTATCAACATTTCAAAACAATAACTAATTCTAGCGTTATTTTTCTTAATCGTTTTAATAAAGACAGGCTATTTTCTTTTTTATAGTGAAACACCTTTTAAGAATGTTTTAACGAAATGAATATTCTTGATATTTATGAGACAACAAGGTAGACAAATGATGTTTCGGTTGAAGATCCACCAAATCCACGACAAATCCTTGTTCTAAAAGTCAATTAATTAAGATCGTTTCTATTATAATACAATAAATTTAAACATTACATGTGATTCCTCCTAACATATCCTCTCGTTGTAGACTGGTCGTTTCTGATCAACCATAAACTAATTTACAATAGTTTTCTTAATCCTGTCTAAACCAACACATATAGGCCCAGTTCACCTTATACAACCCATAAAATGTCAGAACATTATTGGTAACAAAGCTTTTATGCAACCTGTCCCTTATAGAAGAACAATTTGTTCTTCTGTAAAACATTTTGAACACTAAGCTCCTAGAATCGGCTTGTTTCTTATTTTTAGAATTTAATTTTTTAGCCGATAGCTAATTTTAATCTTTCAAGATGGAATCTATATGTTTCAAATAATTACTTTGGAAGCTATATTTATTACATCGATACTTAATTTCGTCCCAAAGCAGCTTATTTATTTACTTTTTTGTAGTTTTTTTCACTTTTTGG
>NW_013666261.1:209234-250624 GCF_000517525.1 Limulus polyphemus
ACTTTTTTGGTACTTTGTATTACTTTGTTTCTCCATCACAGCTTTTGAAACTTTCACTGACTAATTATTTTTTATCTCGGGAAAGTGTCTTAATAATCTTTCTTTAATTAATTGATTTTTACCAGTTTTTCATAGTTACTCTCCACATCTTGTTCAATCAAAAATAATAATTAATTTCAATACATATATTAAAAGTCGTCAGTCAATGTATGTCCTGTCTGTGTTAAGAATTCTGAAAAGTCTCAAAATACTGCCTAATTATAATATCGTCCAAATATTATTTGTATCTTGGTTCAACCAGATATGAAAACATATTGTTATTGTCCATAGCAGTGTAGTTGCACACATGATAGCACAAAAATATTTTGCGTTATTGATTTGAAATATAACTTTTTCTATATTCATCCACAGCGCCTTTTATCAATAACACTAAAATGGAGCCCCACTATGAGACAGCGGTACGTCTACGGACATACAACCTATAATCCTGGGTTCGATTCTCCACGGTGGATACAGCAGATAGCCCAAACACACTAAAATGAGATAAAATGACAAGAAATGATTACATCCTAGTAAATTGCAGCGAAGCAGCCGAGTCCGGCTATGTTCTATGAAGGTTAACAAAGCAGTGATATTGTCTGCACATTACATACCCGGTGAGAACAATTTATGATCGTACTGTCTGCACATTACATACCCGGTGAGAACAATTTATGATCGCATTGTCTGCACATTACATACCCGGTGAGAACAATTTATGATCGTATTGTCTGCACATTACATACCCGGTGAGAACAAATTATGATCGTATTGTCTGCACATTACATACCCGGTGAGAACAATTTATGATCGCATTGTCTGCACATTACATACCCGGTGAGAACAATTTATGATCGTATTGTCTGCACAGTATATACCCGGTGAAAAAATTTATGATCGATTGTTTGCACATTACATACCCGGTGAGAACAATTTATGATCGTATTGTCTGCACATTACATACCTGGTGAGAACAATTTACGACCTCACTGGTATCCATCCCCTAACGTGAATGAAAGTATGTGACATACAACTGTCAGTACCGGAGTTATCGAATAGGAAAGTAGACAACATTTTGGGCGCAAAATAAAAGATCTGCAAAATAGAAACAATTTTACCCACGAATTGATTTAACGATGTCATTGTGCGTTTATATTTCCTAGTTTAGTAAGTTTATTATGAATACCCAATGGAACAGTTGGGGCGGTTTGTTTATTAGTTTTAGAGCAAAGCCACATTGGGCTATCTTCTGTGTCCACGCTCGGAGAATCGAACCTCTGATTTTTAGCGTTGTAAGTTCATAAACTTACCGTTATCCCACCAAGAGACAAATAGGGGCGGAGCATTCAGTTACTTTTTCTATATTGCGAATTTATCGTGTGTTTCTTTTTTTTCTGAAAGCGAGTACAGTAAAATATTCTTATAAAATTATTATTAGGTTTGTAAAAATAAAAAATATAGCTAGGAAATTGTATCTCAAACAGTGGAAATTCAAAATTAATTCAACTGTGAACTTGAGATAAACATGGCTGTTGGAAAACTTAATATCGAAAAAGAAAAACAGAAAAGGAGACATAGAGGAGAACGAAACGAGCGATATTCTCCAGTTTTTGCAATGCTTCACTTTAATTAAACCCTTTTGCTACTACCTCGGTAGGTTGCATGGTCCACGTGACCCCAAAGAGACCATTGGAATTTACATACTATAACTTTTAACATGTTATGTGTATCCTCCCGAAATTATTCAAGCTTTTAGTAAACATTTCATTTGTAATTAAGTATTTTTAATAAAACTTTGTCCGTGAATATATGGAGTCAAAGTGTAGACCACTCTGAGTGCAAAATAGTTTTCATCTTAAGATTAATAATACTTTTCATCATCTGAAAATTTTCGCAACTTCTAAAACTTCCTAAATTGTTTGTTTGTTGTTATTGTTTGTTATTAAGCACAAAGCTACGCAAAGGGCTATCTGTGCTCTACCCACCGCGGGTATCAAAACCCGGTTTCGAGCGGTATAAGTCCGCAGACATACCACTGTGCCACTGGGGGGAGGGGAGCTTCTAACTAAATATCCAGCGCTTTTTGTGTTTCTTTTTTTCAGAAAAACTTTGTATTTTATCTCATATTTTCTCTACTTTAACTCTATACGGGGTCGGTCAATTTGACCTCCATAAATCATTAATGTTGACAAATGCGAAAGAACGGAAGTAGTACTGCTCTATCCTTTTTATTATTGACCATGAAGTTCCAAGGTGCAGATAGCATTCGAGTAACTTCCCGCGAAATTCCGAAAACAAACAAATTGTCAATGGAAAAAATATACCAAGACAATGGGTTCAGTATCTAGTCACATGTGAGTTAATGTTTTGTTTTGTTGCAAGATTTTCAACGCAGTTGACTCTTCACTGTTGTCAAATGGAACAAAGAACCGGGGAATTTTGTCAATACTTTTAAGTCGACTTGAAAAGTTCACCAATCGTCTGGAGGTACTTCAACAGTGGATATAACTACATCTCAGCTGCAAGTGAACCAAAACAATCGATACGGAAAATCAGCCACATGCTTAAACAAGAGGAAGAGAGCATTGACAAGCTGTACTTGGTAAACGTATTGTCTTTTACATATATAAGAGCTCATTGAACTCAAAACGTTGCTTGTCGTGAAAGACATGACAAGAGCTTCACATCCACAAATGGAAATTTCCTTAATATTTGGAATGTTTTATCCTTTCATGAAATAATAAATAATCACCACGCAAAAAATCCATAAGACATATCGAGAAAAGACCATCCAGAATGAGTTAATTCAATTTTTGTGAAACATGGTTGTTGCTAGAAATTTGAAAATGTTACTTTATTTGCTTAACTGTATTCCAAGAGTAAGGCACACAGAAAGGACGACAATAATCATGCGATTTTTCATAGCTATTGGGAGTCAGTGTCTGAACATGGCGGTTTCAGTATCAATGAATATTTTTTCAAATTATTGCTGCTGAAAGACACGAGAGTAGTGTAGACATGAGTGAAGTTGTTCTTGAGAAAATGGTTCTAGTCCTTGATGACGTATAAGATAAAGTATGATTTTTTTGTTTTTGTTTTTTTTTAAGTTAAGCACAAAGCTACACAATGGGCTATCTGTGCTCTGCCCACCACGGGTATCGAAACCCGGATTCTAGCGTTGTAAGTCCGCAGACATACCGCTGTGCTACTGGGGGGCATAAAGTATGATACTGGTGCTAATCTGAAAGGCAAGAACGATGTTCTTTTAAAAGAAATTAGTGATTTAAGTCCAAAAGATTTTTGCACTATGGAATGCACACTCTCTAAATCTCGTTTTTAATGATGCAGTCAACAATTGCGCTAACGTAGTGACGTTCTTCGATTTGACTCAAAATATATATACGTCCACTTTTCTGCGTAACTCATCGTTGGGAAGTATTACCAGTGGTGGATCCAGGATTTTGAAAACGGAGAGGCGCGATGATTCTGAACGTAAATGAGGAATTTTCGGGACTTCCCTGGTAGGAGTTAAATGAGTTATTTAGATTTGTTATGATGTTTGCAAGATGTTATTGTTATTGCTTTTTTATTTATTCTTAATTTAATATGAAATTTCATTACATTCTTCCCTCCTCAAAGATCAAATTTTTACAATTATTTTGATTTTATTTTCAAAACGGGGGGGGGGGGCTGTATCTGCCCTTGATTACTAAAATATATTTTCCCAATTAAGAAACCTTGCATAAGAAATGATAATTACTGGAATATTTTCTCGGGAACAGCAAATTTGTTTACAAGTAAAGGAGACACGGTTTTCATACAAAAGTTTTGATGAATCAATCCTTGATCCACAGTACTAGTGCTAGCTAGTGTTTTTTGGCTGTGACTACCTTTGGTAAGGTATTTAAGCATAGCCTATATAATTGAAAGTTTCTAAGCAGTTTATAATCATTACAATGGTTAGTGAACTTGATATTTCAATATTAAGAAGCGATAATATCTCATTAGATCATGTTGATTAGAGCTTGATCAATTATCCATTGTTAAGGCCAAGCTCATTTAATATTAAGAAAACACTGGGTAGCAGCATACCACAAAAGCCACTGGACTGCCATTAGACATCAAATTGGTTCTACCTCTGAAATAGCAAGAATTAGATGACCAACCTTTTCTGGGTCACAAAGTAGTATTTCCGATACTTTGGGTGGTTCATCACCGAGAGCTGTACATACTAGAAATAATACTAAAGGTTAACCACACTTTATAAAATTGATATTCTAGGTTTTGTGTCTCTTGTAACTACTTCTTTCATTGTTGGATGTGTTTAGTCTGATGTTCATAGTTATGCACTATTGCTGTTACTATAGTTTTTATTGTCACAGGTTCCTGTCAAGGAAGGCAAAGTTAATCTTAAATAATACATATCAATAAATTTTCCACAAGCTATCTCTTCATTGTACGTGAATACAATGATATAGGGAAAGGAGGAGTGGGGACTGGCCAAGAGTCTCTCAAAATTGGTACTTGAAATTCTGAATATTGGAATTTATAAAAAATATTTTGGAACACGGAAAACATTTTAATGAAAGGGATGCTTTGGACCACTCAAAATTGTATTTGACATTTTAAACATAGGAATTGAGGAGAAAAATACAATGAAACACAGAATAAGCTTTAATATGGTGAGACAGGCTTTGGGCCGCTTAAACGTGACATTTGAAATTTTGGATATTGGAATAAAAAAAATAAAAAATACTGGAATATGAAAAACGTTTTAAGAGAGGTAAAAAAATTATCCCAGGTCCCTTATAGACATAGTTACACTACTGCATGAAAGTCAGTTTTCACTACCATGTTTAAGCAAACAAAGGCTCGAAAAATTATTAGAACTGCATCAAAGGACTTGAAAGGTATGTAGTTAAATGTAATTGTTGTGATTTCAGTTTCTGTGATTATCTGTCATCATTCTCGTGAGAACAACCAGTAATATCAAGGTATGGCTGGAATCTTGTGAACATTTCCGATTATCTTTAACGGTATTTTCAAGTTTTATAGTTAGACGATTCATTCCCACTTCGAAGGATTGTCATAACGATAGGTTATTCATGTTATACTAGGAATAATGAGGTTATCCACAATTTACATGTAACGATACTAATGGTATTGTGTTAAATTTTATTGTGCTGGAGCTCTGCCAAATTTTATCAGACGTGTGACGTAACCATCAGGGTAGAGATTTTATATTCAAAAGTTAATTTACCTTTTTATGAGTCCATTTTTAAATAAATAATATGTATATATATATATACAGCAGTACTTATTTGAGACTACTTACATTAGTACCAATTAGCGAGAGAAAATACACAACTAAATTTCCTTTACATTAAGCAGCAAGGAGAAAAAACAACAACTTGATAACTAAATTAAAATCACTAGTATTAAAACAAGTTTCAAAATCCCATATGTTATTAATTTATTGTCTTCTTAACTGAACTATCGTATTATTTAAGCCCTGACTCTTATAAAGTTTTGCATACCTCCTGTTCTGCCAACAGGAATAACGACCTTCATAGTATATTATGCAAATAATAAGTATTTTAAAAATGTGTGCGTTTTCAACACACAAAACAATTGTAAAATGTACTTTTATTAAGTGCTTTCATGCCATATTCGTGTGTTTTAATAAGCACATGACAAACGACAAAAAACATTTCACCATTTTAACGCTCTGACACATGCTTTTAAGGCGGAATGGTCTCTTTGTGCCTGACACCAGCTCCTGACGGAGAGTGACAAAGTGTATGCTGGGTGGTCTCAGTTTGCTTGTTTTGAAGTTAAGCACAAAGCTACACAATGGGCTACCCACACCGGGTATCGAAACCCGGTTTCTAGCGTTGTAAGTCTGCAGACAGGGGTGGTCTGAGAGCTCTATTGGTGGACACAGGGGATCACACACAGATAGATTGTTCTCTGGCACTCCAAGTGTTTGGTTATGAAAAACACTTAATTTCAGGTGAAAACTGAATAACTTTTCTTGCATACATATTCATATTTTTTTAATTGTCCGGATTCAGTTCCAATTACAGGTGCCGGAGCGGTGTGGTACTTCACTCTTGAATGATACTCAGATTGGTTAAGAATTATATGCGCAGAAATCACCATTAATGTGTTAATAATACGTCAATATGCACTGTATCTAGTCGTTCGGTGTAGTTATTTAACAATTATTCTTATACAAATTCTAAGAAGTTCGTTAAATTAGTGCAAATTGTATCATTGATAATCAAAAGACGTTTACTATATGTGTTTTCATTTTACATAAATAATCTACAATATTTTACATTCTGTTAGTATTTATTTATTTCTAGTTTTCTTTATTGTTATTTTCACCCTAGTGGTGGAAAACATTTTACCATTACAAACACAAGATCAAGGTATTGGTAGGTGAGTAGTACTAATAAGCATAATTGAGTGTTAAAAATATATATATATTTTTTTTATTATTGGTTTGAATATAAAAGACCCTGCAAACTTATATGTAGTGACAGTTCTTCATTAAATGTTAAAGCCTATCGTCCATTACTGATTATTAAACGTTTATTATGAGAACTATTAAGAATAATATTACTCTTCCATTGGAATGGAAGACGTCTTACTCTTAGTCAAGTTAGGGTTAGGTAAATAGCTTTTCGTGTGATTGTAACTTTACGTTATTTTACCTTTTGTTACCTTTTTTCGGTTGTTTAAGCTGATTAAATACATGTAGAATTTAGCCATTATTATACTACGTATCATCATAGAATACTTGGATTGCTTGCTCTAACCTGAATTAATGCATTGACATCCCATTAGACACTGTCATTTGGCTTATTATTATTAATCTTAAGCATGAAGGATACCAGGTAAAATTTGCCAAATTTTAATATCATGAACTAAATACAAATATGTTTGTTAATGTCCTATTATGAATTCATAATTCGTTATTTTTATCAATATTTCAAAACTTGAATGTGGGGGTTTATCTTTTAATAATTTAGTTTATTACACTTTACAAGACTAATGTTGTGTGCAGTTAGTAATTAGATGCTAATAAAAATTAATAGCAAAACATGACACTGACAGATTTAACACTTGTACCAAGTGAAATTATCTTTTACATTTACATTGGTCATTTACACTGAAACTAGACATGAGAACCAAAGTGCACAAATATTGAGATCAAGAACAAGCATTTTCTGCCTTGTTATTATTGCAATGTAATCTCTTTCTTCTCTTCACTCATTTTTTGTATCACCATGTTTCTGTGAGCCATTTGCCCATTTTCTAGATATATATCTGAAGCTATGCAAGTTTCTAGAATGTGCAAGACACTTCAGAAAACAATCTTAATAACAAGTTATAGAATATGAAAATAGTAGGGATGCACGGGTAGTAAAATTTGGTCAAATATCAGGTTTGGGTACCTGGTCACTAAACTTCGGCTGGGGCTGGGTTCTCCCCTCGCCCAAAAAAAACAACATACACAGAAATTACATTTAACCAAATAATCACCAACAGAACATTCCAGTTTTATTTTCAACTTTTGATGCCTAACCCTAACCTCTATTGTTCTCAAAATCCCCACCTTCTCAAGCCATGCCTGTTATTAATCCCTATTGTTCTCTGAATCCCCGACTTTCAGCGGGTGGTCAGACTTTGTTGTTCAGAACACATTTTTTTTTTTTAACTAAACTGATATTATCTATGACTTTAAGTACCGCATAAGTTGCCACAAAGATTAAGGCTTAAATGCCATTTTCAATTACCCGGATTTGGCTGTTTTTAACTTTGACACTCAGCCGGAGCTGAGTATTAGCGGGAATTCCAATACCTGGCCGGGTATTCATGCATCCATAGAAAATGGTATGATATATTTTAAATTATACTAAAAATATATGTAATAACTGTTTCCAACTTATTTTCAAGACTTATTTTAAATGGAAATTTAATAATTTTTTTTGGGTGGAGAGAAAATGGGCCATTGCTCATATGAATAGATTCTCTTGTTCCTAATGTAACATAATATAAAACTTCAATTATTCTTAAACATATCTCACTTTATGAAAGTTTTGTTATATTTTTTGAAACCTTTTTCTAAAATTGTTATTTAACCCTTCAATTGTTGCTTGTGTAAATCTGCCTAACTCCGCAAGTTCAAAGATTTGAGAATTTTTGAGGCGGACCATTCAAAATGTTGCACACAAAATGCTTGCATAATATGATGTCAACTGCAGTTGAAGGGTTAAAATGCTTAGTCTTAGTTTGTTCTTTACGTATTTCTAACTTAAAGGTAGTGTTAATTCAATGAAAAGACCACCATCATACATGTATGTACCTGTTTTAAACTGTATTTTAGATGAAATACTGATAAAAACTGTCTTCCTAAGAAGATATGTTCAGTTAAAATAGTTTACAAGTTTTGTTAGATTAACAAGAAAAAAATGTTTTTTTTTCTCCATATAAATAAGTGTGCAATGCATACTTAGAGTAAGGTTGTGGTGATCAGATGTGAATCATTTTCATGGTCAGTTGCTGGGAGTCTAGGTAACACACTTGCCATTCTTTTAAGAAAACTCTGGATTTAATCCCACAAATATAACCCTTTTCAAGACTTACTTGAAACTACAGTAATTAAGCAGTCAAAATGTAGGACTTAATGTTTTGGAACAACATGGGACCTATTGGTCCATCTTGGCTGTCACATCCTCTTAGCTAAACTAAAACTATTAATTAAAAAATCTTAAAGCTAGCCCTTATCATTCATGTACTTATCAAGCTTTCTCTTAAACTTGCTTAAATTTACTGCGTCCACAACATCTGAAGGCAACCCATTCCAAAGGCCAACCATCCATTTAGAAAAATAAAACTGTCTTAGCTGAAGATGACTTTTACCTTGCCAAAATTTATATTTATGTCCTCTAATCCTACTATTCTCTGTTAAGTATGAAAACAGATGATGCATCAACACTATCAATTCCATTTACAATCTTAAACACTTCAATCAGATCCACTCTAACTCTCTTTTTTTCAAAAGAAAACAATTTTAGAGATTTTATCTAGTTAGTAATTGTTATTAAGTAATAAAAAACAAAAACTAATTATTAAATGAATTTAGGTAATAATATAGGCTACTAACTGTGAAAGTAATGTGAAATGATTATCTTTTTCTAATCTTAAGTTTTTGTGCCTTGCCTTTCATAACTATTACCAACTTAAACCAAACTAAAAGTAAAGAAATGCTAGTTGTGATTTTATGCTACTGTCGTCTACTTGTAGGATTATGACTATTACTGTATTTATACTTGTATATGACAATAGACTGTGGAATTAGAATTCACATACTGTATCTGAAATTTTAGTATTTAACTGCAAGCACCTATATTAAATCAGGACTGTTAAGTCAGAACATAAGAAAATTAAAATCATGATGTCAGAATGCTTTTCTACTTTGCAAGGTGTCCCTTAATATATAAGAATAAATATTTTGTACATGTACTTCTATTTCATTTTTAAAACAGGCTATAATATATATTTTCATATTCATATAAATAAAAATTTGCAATCAATAAAATCTGTTACTGCAAACCATTCCTTAAGTACATAAAGCCAAATATGTTTTGTATAAGATATGTTTCTGTATAGGCTATGAAAGTTAGTTTAATTTGTATTTTTAGAGTTTAGAATAGTGGATGAGACAGTCTAGATGGACCAAGAGATTCTTTGTTGTCCTTAAATTATATATACGTAATTCTTCTGTACTGTAGAGAAAATATATTCAGTCTATTTGCTTTTTATCATTGCACTCTTTCTGATGTTAATATTCTTTATGTATTAAAAGGACCAAATCTGTGCAAAATATTCCAGATAAAGCCTCACAAGAGTTTTGTACAAGACATACAATAACTGTTTTTAACACATTGTGAACAGGTCATGAGTTTACTTGTGTTTCACGCATAGCATCTTTGTGTGCCATTTATTAAAACATTCCATTTGAAAGGAGTCTGATACATTATATTTTGTTATTATTTTTCTGATTTTTCCTTAAAATACCCATATTTTTATAAATGGCTTCTCACAGAAGACATAACATGTTGAGTGAAGATGATGTAATTACTGAACTATTTGATGATAATTTGCCAGATCATCCAAATGAAGGTGAAGATTCTAATGTGGATGTATATGTGGATCATTCTTACAGTGATGTTGTTAGATTTACAAAGATATGTAAAGTTGTGCTCTCAACTGATTCTGAATTGGAAAGTGATGATGATTCTATAAATATTCCTGTTAGTGATTTGTTTTCCCATTGTGATAATGATAATTGATCAGAAATAGATATTCCAACGAACTTGGAACTGTTTGTAGGAAATCCAGATGTCACTATAATTCCATCTGAAGCCGAAAAGTATTGCTACTGTTACAAATCTAATGTTTGGTGATGACTTGTTTGAAATGTTTTGTCAGGAAATGTGTACCTATCATAATCAAACTGCAGAGAAACATAAAATGTCATCTCAAGGACCTCGATGGTCTGAAGTTACACCTACAGACATGAGGAAATTCCTAGGCCTTATTCTACTAATGGGACAGACAAGGAAATATCACTGGTAAAATTATTGGTCAACAGATCTTCTTTTGATTAGCCTAATATTTATGCAGACAATAAGCCGAAACAGATTGGACAAATTTGGACATTTTGGCATTTCAATGATAATCAGAAAATGGATGAGTCTTCAGGCAGGCTCTTCAAAATTCAGTTAGTACTGGATTATTTCCTAAATAAATTCAGGACATTATAAAAACCAAAGCAACAGTTGTCATTGGGTGAGGGCATGATTCCATGAAGTGGACGTCTAAGATTCCAAACATACAACCCTGCAAAAATTGTAAAACATGGTCTGGTGGTGAGAATAGTGTGTGAGAGTGCCACAGGTTATATTTGCAACATGGAACTTTATACTGGTGAGGGGAAAACATGGAGGAGACTGTTCTTTTAGTTCTTGCTCCCAATCTTGGATTGTGGCACCACGTATACCAGGACAATTATTACAACAGTAATTCCATTGCAAACCTGTTCCTAGAACATAGAACAAAAGTCTGTGTAACAATCAGAGTGAATAGAGGGTTGCTGCCAAGCCTGATGGCTGAAGTTTCAACAATGAAAAAAGGAGAAACAGCTTTTCGTTTTCATATGGTTTCAACCATCCATGACTCATCTGTTTTTATCATAGGAAAGAAAGTTAGAATAACTGGAGAAGAAATAAAAAACCTGTGTGTGTTCTCCGATACAATGCCCACATGAAAGATGTTGATCGTGCTAATAACTACCTCTCATACTACACCATTCTCGGAAAAACAGTGAAATGGACAAAAAAGGTAGTACTTTATCTAACAGACTGCAGCATTTTCAATTCATATCTAATCTATAAAGTCCTGATTCAACAGAAAAGAAAAAATATAAACAGTTCCTCCTCTCTGTAGCAAGAGAATGGATTACTGACAAAGAGAAAGAAGGCTCACTGGAACTAGAGAGGAATGAACCCAATCAATCATCTGAAAGTACAAGGAGAACCCCACATAAGGATCCCCTAGGAAGACTGGTAACATGAAGTAGCATATTCCTGTGTTCATTTCATCTACAGGAAATAGAGCCTGTAGAGTTTGTGCTGCCCATGGGAAAAGAAGTGAAACGCGATACATATGGAAGTTTTGTGCGATTCCACTCCATATAGGAAAATGTTTTATAAGATACCACACTTTAAAAATTTACTAGGTGTCTTCATGTACATACTCTGTAAGTGTCAAACAAATAATAAAAAATATAGTTGAGTTATGAACAAAATAAAATGTGTCCAACTCTTTTCAAACTCAGTGTTTTAATAAATGGCACACAAAGACCCTCTGCACGAAACACGAGTAAACTCGTAACCTATCAGCAATATGTTAACATCTGCCACACGAAGCAGCCTGGCATCTTGATGTAGATTTAAAAAAATGAGTCATTCTTTAAAGGTTTGAGATATATTGATTAGACAAAAAGAAGATGTTTGGCACTATTTTGGGGGTTTAGGTCACAGGACTGAACCTGTGACCTGATCGGTCAGGTCACAGGTTCAGTCCTGTGACCTAAACCCCCAAAATAGTGCCAAACATCTTCTTTTTATCTAATCAATATATCTCAAACCTTTAAAGAACGACTCATTTTTTTAAAATTTACATCAAGATGCCAGGCTGGCTTGTGTGGCAGATGTTAACACACTGCGGATATGAGACAATGAGAACCAACATGGAGAAATTAACTTGTAAATGTAAAGTAACTCAATGTAGCAATGAAACATGTTTGAAATGTTCCAGATGTTTTTGTGATGGTTTTAAGTGTAGTGAGGAAACTAAACTGTGGGACCAGGTCAGATGAGTGAAGAACTTATTAGAAGATATCCAAGTTGATTTGACATACCAACTGAATCGGAGATTTGTCAATTGATTACTATGTTGACAACAAAACATAAAAAAATGGGCACAATAGTATCATTAACTTCAAAAAGTGGGATTGAAATTATTAGTTTCAATATTTTGTGAAACTAATAGCACGGTATAGCCCAAAGATGCAGCATTGAAGTTGAACAATGCATTACAAAATGATTTGCTAGTGATTCTGAAGTTGAACAATGCATTACAAAATGATTTGCTAGTGATTCTGAAGTTGAACAATGCATTACAAAATTATTTGCTAGTGATTCTGAAGTTGAACAATGCATTACAAAATGATTTGCTAGTGATTCTGAAGTTAAAAATGCCATTTCTGCAATGAAGAATGAATATGAGAAGGATGATATAATGCCCAGGTACCACCATAGTATAATCCTTATAGATTTCATCATTTCACTAATATTTAGTTTCTTTTTTTTCATTTTAGAAGTTGTGCCAAGCTTCATTCATCAAGACATCAAGGCCTATTGAAATAACTAAATCACATGTTTCCACTTCAGTTTTACATGCTACTTCCTTTCAGAGAACTAAGTTTATGCATGATTACTTCCCACAGTTGGAAACTTACTAGTATCAGTTTTATTTACAGAAAAAATTTGAGAGAGTGAAAATGCCAACACCTCTCCATAAAAAACACTGTACAGTACTAAATCTTAATCTTAAAAACATTTTGCACCGTAGAATCAATTTTTGTTTATTCTAGTTTGTTAAACATTTGTATTACATTACACTGAGTTCCTTGAAATTTGCTATATTCATACAAAATTCAAGCATTTCCTGGTAGTAACAGACTCCACCATAGAATGTTTGCTACATATAATAAAAATAAGCTGTCAGATCTCTAATATAATTGAAACTAACCTAACAATGACTTTTTGTGACACACACACAATAAAAATATAAGATCACCAAAGAATTTTATTCAGCAACACAATACTATTTATTTTCACACACTAAAAAAATAATGTATATATCAATGTCTTGGCAAACACAAACGATCTTGAAGAGAATGCCTTAGCAAAGTTTCTATCAACAATTCTTTTGTGCACAACTTCTTTTTTGACCTATTCATATCTTTGTGCACATGGGGGAACTGTTATAACTTTTCTAAACCAGTCAATGTCATAAAACATGTTGCTTATGCCATAAAACTCAAAAGTTTCCTGATTTGATTTTCTTTGTACATTTTGAAAGTATGTGTAATGTTCCATGGCATGTATTATTTGTTACGTAAATTTTTATATGAACAAAGTGGAAATTATCATAAACTCAGATAACTTGTATTGAACACTGACAGGGGTTTAAATTTTATGTTCTTAGTTTTAACATTTTTTACTAACATGTTTTTCCCTTTAAAAACCAGTTTAAGTTAAGATTTATTTAGAAATTATAAAATTTATGTTCAGAAAAATATCTAGTTAAATACTTCCGACAAGTCATTAACACTGTAATAAATACTTTTCTAAATTTTTAATATTCACTTTCATACAGTTTATGAGATATATCACATTATTTTTTCCCTGCAGCACGTCTAGATAAAGAGAATGACTACTGCTGCCAGACCAACGTTTGAACCAGCCCGAGGACGAGAAAAGGACTTGGGAACCCTCTCTAAACAGTATTCTAGTCGGGACTTACCGGGACACACAAAACTAAAATACAGGTAAATACACTATATTTGCTTTAGTGTATTGCTCTAGAATTGGGGGGTAGTTGCTCTCTGTGATTTCATCCATAGTGAGATGGAGACATACATTCAGTCCAGTGGTGTATCTCTGGAGGTCTTTGAGGCTGCACTTACGGGAGATCCTGGACATTCTGGAGATAATTTAGTTTTGCCTTTTCCAGCAACATCTTTTACTCTGTTGGTTTTTCATGAGGCCAATTTGGATCAGCTGCCTCCAGCTCCTTTTCTTCAGTTGGTAAGTCGAGTGTGTGATGTTTTAGGGTCTTTCTCCAGTTGGTTTTGAGCCTGCACTTTCTTTAATGGCGGAAAGGTCTGAGGGCGAGTACTTAGTTCTCCCTCCTTTCCCTAATATTGTGGTACATGCAGGGAGGTTTACTGTTCAGTTACATGAAGAAACAGCTATGCTTTCTCCACCATATTTGTCAGAACATGTTTTAGCCTACTACTGCCAGGTAGAAGCATATTTAGACTCTCGGAAAATAGACCTGCTCCTGGAAATGTTGGGTTCCAGAATGGAGTTTAAGGTCAACCTGAATAGATAACAAGTTTTTAGGATTTGTTTAACGCTAACTTCGGTGCTGAGAAATTTATCATCCCTACATCTTTTCTCAGAAGCCTCTCAGCATTTGCCACATCAATTTGGTGATGAGTTAGGACCATTGTTAGCATCCACCTTGGTGCAGTTGTCAGCTTCTGCACTTTCACTAGTCTCTTGGCTGTTTTGATGTTGGAGGGCATTCATCTACCTGCTGCTGCCCTCCATGAGTTACATGAGGCACCCTTTTTCCAACCATTGATTTTTTCAGGGGTTCCAGAGTTTTTTTAATCAAAGGTTGATGTCACCCATCTGCATTCATCCCTGTCATCATTGGCTTCTCGACTTTCCTTGGCTCTTACGGGGGCTCATAGTTCTGCCCCTATTTGAGTGTCCCAACCCCTGACATCAGTCCATTGGTACCCAAAGTAGATTCTGCCCATATCCAAAAAGTTCCTCTGCACAGTTGAAACTCTGCCAGAGCGACAGTGAATACCGTATGCCTATGTGGTCTATGGAGGCTTGGCTCTGAGAATTTCTGGATGTGTGGAAAAGCTTTACCACAGATCTATGGGTACTACAGGTCCTTGTGTCAGGATTAGTCATTCAGTTCACA
The DNA here is from genome assembly GCF_000517525.1 of Limulus polyphemus. Classification (NCBI taxonomy): domain Eukaryota; kingdom Metazoa; phylum Arthropoda; class Merostomata; order Xiphosura; family Limulidae; genus Limulus; species Limulus polyphemus. The sequence continues at coordinate 224,640 of NW_013666261.1, forward strand.
TCTCCACCATCATTGTTCCTCAAATTTTGTAACTTCATTCCATGACTACCAAAGATTTGTTGATCCAGGAGCCAGTGGAGAAAGTTCTCTAGGGTTTTATTCCCATCTGTTTGTTGTCCCAAGAAGACAGTAGATTGGCCTAGGGTCATCTATCTTTATGATCTAAATCAATTCATAGATCCTCCAAAATTCACGATGGAGTCATTCCTCATTCTGTGTTGTCATTTTTCACCAGGAATGTGTATGACCAAGTCTGATGCAGCCAATACCTATCTGCACATTCCCATAGCGGAATCATCCCACCACTATCTGTGTTTTGGGCACAAGGGTCAGGTGCCGTAATTCAAGGCTCTGCCTTTAGAACTAACAATAGCACCATACATGTTCTTCCAAATCATACAAACTTTTTCTTGGCACCTCCATTCCCTGTGCACACACCATTACACAAATGACTGGCTACTGCTGGCACCATCTCATCAGTTGGTGGAACGTCACACCCAGATTCTGCTTTCTGAAGCAACCAAGATAGGATTTGTTATCAAAACCAAGAATTCTATTCTCACTTCAACACAATATATCATTCATCTGGGTGTCTTTTTTTAAACATGTATCTCTGTCGGGCTAAGCCAACTACCATCCAGCTCCAAGCTATGGAACAGGCAATCTGACTCTTATGTCTCCTTTTCCCACTGTGCCAATGGTTCCTTTTTTTTTGGAGATGTGGGCATCACTTGATTCTCTCATTCCTTTGGGACGAGTGCACATGCGATTCCTTCAGTGGTCTCTATGTGACCAATGGATCATTAACAGTGATCCACTGTATTCCCGAGTCTTCTTATTCAGGATCAACATCTTCAATCACGATAGGTGTTCCTCTGCTGCCACATTGTCCAGAGATCCATCTTTACACAAATGCTCTGCTTCAGGGATGGGGTGCATATCACAGTGGTCAGGAATTCCAGGGCTTTTGGACAGATGATGAAGCTTCCTTCCACATCAATGTTCAAAGGGTGATGTCTCAAAATCTGGAATTATTGAGGCGCAAAATTGTCATGCTTCACACCAACAAATCCAAGGTGGTGTCTTACATTTCCCATCAAGGGGGCACTCAGTCCAGGTCTCTTTGTTCTCAAATCTTTTATATTGGACCAACTCCCATCATATCATCTTACTAGCTTGCCATGTTCTGGGGGTGATGAATTTGGTGGCAGATCAATTGTCTCGAACCAACCGGATTCTTCTGACAGAATGGGTACTTCATTGAGGGGTTTTCTATTGGATTTGCTATCAGTTCGGGACACAGATGATCAATGCATTTGCCACTCATTAGAACTCTCAACAACTGGCATTTTGATCTCTGGTATGTCTCACCCTTGGGCATTGGCAATAGATGCATTCAGTCAGGACTAGACTGGATTGCACCTATATGCCTACCCACCAATTTGTCTGTTACCTAGAATCCTAGCAATTATTTATTCAACCCCTTGTTGCATTCTGTTGGTAGCACCGGAGTGGCTGACTCAACCCTAGTTTCCACTTTTGCAGTACCTTCAGTAGTGCCCACCTCCACCACTTCCTCTATGGCTGTCTGTGTTGAAGCAGTCACGATCCAACATTTTACACCCATCCATCCCAAAGCTCCAGCTTCATGCATGAAGGTTATGTGGTCCTTTGCACAGCATTGGGATTTAACTTCTAAAGTTGCTTTGTGCTTTTCTCAGTCTCTGCATCTTCCCATGATGTACATTTATTAATGGAAATGGCACACATATTGACAATGGTGTATTGTGAGGAGGTTGAATCCATTTCATCTAGACGTGCCAACCATAACTTGGTGTTTGACCTGGCTCTTTGTCAAAGGTTTCGCATCTTCCACAATCCCCATATAAAAGGTGGCCTTATCAGCTACCTTTTGATACTCGAAGAAACATATTCTTTGAGTCCCCAGTGCTCTCCGGCCTCTTCAAGTCATTTTGGGTTCTTCATTCCAAATCATCATTTCAGTTATCTAACTGGGGTATAAAGTGGAGTTATGTGCTTTTTTTTCAACATTCGTTTGAGCCCTTAGCCTCATGTATCACCTTTCCCTTAAGGTTTATTTTTTGTTACTGCTGGCCTGTGGATGTTGCCTGTTGAAATTGTTTGTACTGCACATGCATTGGATGCTTTTTCATTTTTACCTACGTCCTTCTATACCCAGACAGGTCCTTCTTACTTAAGATACTGGCAGCCAGAGAAGGGGATAAATCCTTTTCTCTGATTCATCTGAATGCTATTTCTCACCTCTGTGACCAATTGGATCCTGATCATTTGTTATGTCTAGTGAGGGCCATGAAGTGTTTTGTTGCTCGCACTAAAGCTTTAGAGGTGCTAGACAATGGCTTTTTATTCATTATGGCCCTTCAGTTTCCTGGGATTTATCCCCAGTTACCTTCACAGGGTGGTTATAAAAATTGATCCATATTGCTTATTCTAGGGTCTTTTGGGAGATGAGGAGACTTCTGCAAGTTACGTGTCATCAGATTCATCACATTTCTATGTACCTAGCAGCCTGGTTAAATTGCCTGCTGGAGGACATTGTGCGTGCTGGTATGTGGACCTCTCCCAATACTTTTAGTTCACATTATTTGCATGTTCTGGAAGTATCTTCCTCTGAGGGTTTTCAACTACTCCCTCGACTGATGGACTATAATGAGTAAAGCATAAGGAGATCCTGACCGTTCTTCATGTCCCCGACCCAGATTTGACACTCAGCTATCTGGTTGGGTTGAGCATGGTCCTTCTTTTGGTTCAGTACATTGTTCATAGAAGAGGATCCATTGTCTCCTCGTAATTCTGAAGTCATAGTGGTCCCATTCTGTGTCCTTGGTTGTGCACAGTTTGTTCCATATCCTCCCCATAATTTTTGGGGAAAGTGGAATTTACCTTGCCCACACAGTTAAAGAGTGAGGATGGGTGTTCATAATTCTAGACTGAATGAGTTCTGTTTCCTCAGGTTGAGTATGGCATACAGGATCCCATCATTCCGAGTTTGAGGTGTTGTCTTTTGAACTTCTTCAAGTTGAGGAGAGGATTTATCCATTCCTGTGTTGCTTACCTTCTCCTTGTGATTCTGGTGGCCTGTTATCCATCACTCTATAGCTACAGGTTGGGATCTTAGCCACCAAACATGGATGTAGGGGCCATGGCCCTGTAATTCGAATCCCAAGCAGTGGGACCACAGCTACCTGGTTGTGGTCTGGTGAATGGTGATGACAGATTACGTCAAATTCCACTTTTGGCACACCCTCAATCTATGCAGACACATTCTGTATGGATAATGCCTCACCAGCCTCTTTGCTTTTTGAATGTGGGATTCTAGCTTTAGTGTGATAAGAGGTATATTTTGGAAGTTAGCATTTTCTTAAATTGAAAATGTATTTCCAATAATACTCTCTCACACTCTCCTGTTCTTCCTCACCACTAAGAGCTGGTATTAAAGACTGCAAATTGGGTCAGTCTTGAAAAAGTGACAATATTATCTGAAGGAGATGCTTATATACAGTACTGGTATAGAGGGCACATTGATGTAAGTGGAGAGTGTCACGAGACAGATATTGCCAAGGACAATTAAGTGGGGAATAAAAGACTGGAGGTAAGTATTATTGGAAATATATTTTTGCTTTAAGAAAATGTTAACTTAGTAATTAAATTTAATTTGCGACAGAAATACTACTGTTTATCATCTAAGAAGATAATGGCCAAACATCCCTTTCTGCAGTAGCAAATTGTATTACTTGTAATATTACTAGTGAATCGTAATGCATATTCGTTAGCAGATGTTTTTGCAAAAAATATAAACTTTTAGTGACAAGTACATTTTACTGGTACTAAAATGCACCTCATACTATTGAAGAATGTTAATCACAGATGTGAATTTTTTTTGCTTTAGACAAGACTGAAAATATTACACATTTTATTTTGGAAAATAAAACTTAATTAGTAATAACTTTATATATAAGTTGAAGTACAATTGATGAAAGATTTGTTTTTATTTTAACTTTAGTTATTACTGTATTAAAATTTGCATTTATACTACAGATATTTGAATATATCTATTAGAAGTTTAAAAATAATTTGAACTATTGAATTCCAGACAAACTGGCCAGGCTAGTTCAGAGGAGTTGAGAGGTAAGGATTTCCGAAGAGATTTGGAAGAAAGAGAAAGAGCTGTTACCCATGAAAGAGAAAGTAAACGTAGTAGAGGTAGGTGTAATTGCATTAGTTTCCTAAAATAAGGTGTGTTGCTGACACGCTACCTTACAAGTTGGTGAAAATTCATTTGATTATTAAATAATTTATATACTACCAAAGTATTGCTGAGGATCAACCTTCAGGTCAATTGAAATTAGTACTAGTTGAGTTAAATACCTGCCTGTGAATGATATTAATGCAGAGATATAAATGGGTATAAATACATATGACTTTATCTTTTAAATTTTGAAAGCAGAATGGCATACCCAGATAATTTGGTACATGTTAGAGTACTTGGTAGAAACTGTCTTACCATGAGTTTAATGACTTACAGACAAATTAGATGTCAGTTAATTAACGAGGACTATAACAGGAGTATAGGTATGCTTCAGATTGAGGTGGCTGTACCTAATGTCATTCAATAATTGAATGTGTTCCAACATGTGGTTTCCCATATGTACAACCAGTACTAAACCAATAGCAAGGTCAAGGGACAACATGGTGGGGCACAGAAAATTCACAATTCCTTGGAAAGATATAAGTATACAAATTGGGTCATGTTATTGATCTTTTGCAGATACTACCCAATTGAGAAAATACCTTCAAAATGTAACAGAAGGGCCAGGGATCATGTTAGGGGAAATATAAATTATTGTATGTCAGTCCTCTTCATTGACAAACGTAGATTCTGTCTTAATTATACTGACAGGTATCCCAGAGTCTGGAAACAGTTTGGTGAACAGTTGCTGCCACAGCATGCTGGAGAACATGATATATAAATATGGATGAGGATATGTCATGGTTTGTCCTAGAATCAACATACAAGAAAGTAAAAATTCCCATGTCATCCAGAATGGTGCAGTCACCGCAGTTAGGTATCAAGATGAGATCCTTCATCTAATAGTGAGACCTTATGCTGGTGAAGTTGACCCAAACTTCATTTTGTTTGATGTTAATGCTACCTTCATTGATCAAGAATTATCAATGCTTATCTTGAACAGTAAGCAATCAGAAGGGTGGATTGGCCAGAAAATTCCCCTGTCTTGAACCTTATTGAAAATGATGCTTTGAACATGCTACAGAGGGCAATAACAACTCATCCAGTGCAAACTAGGATGCTCTTATCCAACTTATAAGTCCAGCTTCTACAGCATGTACAGCATTTTTAAATATACACAAACATCTTTTTCTGGAGGCTAAAACCTTATGTTACAAGTATTCATACCTTGCATCTTTATCAGGTTTTCACAGCCAACTTATAAATGTCAGGTTATTTGGGCTCTTTTTCTTTTTTCCTCCAAAAGAGCAACAAGAGCGATTACAAAATTTGTAGAGTAATGTATTATGCCAAATTAGGAGTTTTTTGAGAATTTGATGAAATTTCACAAAAAGACTGAGTAACTATCATTCTGACAGGAGGTCTCAGATTGTAATTCTTGCTCATGAAAGTTATTCCCACAAAGTTATTGCTGAGAAACTAATATTTCAATGCGAGCTGTACAGCAAACACTTAGCCACTACCAAGAAACTGGCAGATAAAAGTAAAGAAAAAAGGAGCGGGAGACCAAAATGTATCAAAGAACACCAGGAGACAATACTGATCAGGATTTCCAAAGTAGATATATTTGTTACTCATCCTGAACTTTCAAAGAAGTGGACTGAAGACACTGATGTTAATGTGTCAAACAACACAACAAGGAAAAGTTAAATGCAGGGGGTTTAGTGGGGAAATTTACAGCCAGGAAGTTTCTCATAAGTGTAGAAATGTCAAGAAACTCCAATTTGGTAAAGACCACCAGAATTAGGATGCTGATCATCGATAAGACAAAAGTTGAACTCTTCATCAATTCTTGCTGGGTGTTCCTTAGGGGATAAAAGCTTGAGAAATATGAACCAGAATGTGAAATCAGCTTGTTGAAATATGTAGAAGGCTCTGTAATTGTCTGTGGTTGTTTCTCTGCTACAAGTGTCAGAGATGCTGTTAAAATAAACTAAATCATGAAGGAAGACTACCATTCTGTTCTTTTATACCATGCCATCCCAAGCAGTAAACAACTAATTAGTTGAAGGTTTATTTGTGAGCAGGATATTGACCCAAAGTACTCCCTACTCATTAAGAAGAAATGTCTGGAGCTGGCACGAAACATTCAGCTAGTGGTGTGGCCACCCGAGAGCCTGGACATGATTTCAATGGAAAATCTCTGGCATTAATCGAAGGCTAAAAGTCAGGAGTGCCATTTTATATTTCAGTAAAAGAGGATAACATTTACTAGAAGTCCAGGGGACACTTAGACGTCTGGATATTCTTGTTGTTTTTTTTATGTTAAACTGTAAAAATCAGTGAAATAGAGCATTTGCTATGGGCATTTCCCATATTATTTAATAATCATTGAAGTAGCATAAACTACACCTTACACATACATATATATTCACAAAATAAATACCATGCCTGGTTAGGTTGCTGAAGACACGACCAGCATCACTGACATGACTGTGGGAGATGGTCCAGGAAGAATAGAAGAAGATTGCTATGGACTATGTCCAAAATAATTTCAAAACTTAAGAAAGTTCATGGTTTTTACCATGATTACTAAATAGAAATCTATGTCTTTTGAGAAAAAATACAAACTTGGCATGAAACATGTTCTGGTGCAAGTCATTCTCACAACACAAAAATATAACACTATATTCATATTTTAGGTGGATATGTATATTTAAATTCAAATTACTTTTGCATAGCTTCAGTTGATTATTTTAAATAGTTATTAATGTATTATATTCAAACTTTTATTACCCCTTTCTACTTTGTTCTCTCAAGTAAACAATAATTTATTATGTGAATATTTGAACTCTCTTTTAATAGTGTAATATTAACTTTTTATTTAGAGGTGGGATCAAGTGGAACAAAAAAACCAAGACTTGACCAAATCCCTGCTTCCAATTTAGATGCTGATGATCCAATTGATGAGGTAAGATTCCACTAAAATGTTAAAGTGTTTGTGAAAAATATTAAAGTCCTTAAGATGATACTGTAGCCAGAGTATTAATTTTTTTGCATATATATATATGTCATATTTGCAGCATTTTTTGCTACTGTTTTAAACCATTAGAAATTCTTAATGTATTTATTTACAAAGGAAAAAGCACACATGAAACTACAAACATAAAGTTTGATACAATTATATAGTTACAGAAGTATCTAAACTATAGTTGTCTAGGTAAGGTATAAAATAGCTAAAAAGTAAAAGGAGAAAAAAAAAATTGGAATTGTTCCATTGTGCTATCTTATTTCAAAAAAGTTTGCTCAAAATTTAATTTATTTGGCATGAGGAATTATCAGATAATTAAAAACTATATATTATTTGCACAAAAGTTGATGTATGTTTAGTTTTACATCTTATTTCTGTTGCCCCCCACACAATTTTTGGATTCCCACAATAGCTATTTTTGAAAGGTTCCAAAATTATGAACTATATTAATACCATATTTGAATAGTGACACACACTGTGTATTATCCAGGATGATGAAGATGATAGTGGTGATAGTGATGAGGATGATACTGCTGAGTTAATGGCTGAGTTAAACAGAATAAAGAAAGAAAGGGCTCAAGAAGAAGCTAAAAAGGTGAGATTGGATAACTTAATTGTCTTTCTTGTGTTTAACTTTTCCCATACAACTGGGTCATAGTGCTCATTTAACAACCTAATACAGAGATTCATTCAAAATTTATTTAAACTTTTTTATCACTGATTTGCAGTAAACTTAGCATCAAAACATAGTTTATAATTCTGATTTTTATATTATCTAAATTTCAATTTCTTAATTTCAAAAGGAAGTATGTAAGAAAAACTTCTCAAGTTCACCTCTCTGTGCTGTGTGATGTGTTTGCATTCTGAATTCTTCATTATATGGCTTTCAGAATGTCCAAACAATTAGAAACAAAATATACAAGTACAGATCTAAAATTTTAGCCTCTTATCTCCTTGATTTGCTGAGATATCAATAAAGTTGTCAAGCCCATCAGAGAAGCCAATCCCTTTTTTGTATCTCTTTTTATACTCTGCTAGTTGTCCTTACAAGGTTGAAGGACATGTTTATAACTAATAGAAAGAGTATTTTCTCCTATATATAGAAATATTAGAGAATCATCATTTAGATTTTTTACATAAATCATTGGTCATCAGAAGAATTTTGTATCAGTTATCGTAGTTCTTTGCTCTGAGACCTTACAGATTGTTTTAACCTATTTATAGTTACTTAGAATTCCAGATAAATTATAGTGCTTTTGGGTATTCTATTCCATATTCCAGTGCCTGATACATTTTTTAGTTCTAATATGCATATTTAAAGGTGGCATGGGTTTTTATATGAACATCTAACTCATTGAAAGAAAAAGTGAGGCCTAGCATAGTTATAACTTATATTCACAAAGATCACATGGGTCATGTAAATTGTTTGTGACTAATGGGCTTTAGTTATGATTTATTATTTTCGATGGAGGATAGTAGCCCAAAGTACAAAGAATAAAACTATAATGAAAGAAAATGGATCTGGGAAAGTTAAGTTGAAATTGTGAATATAAAAAATTTGAAAATCTCATGAAATGATTCAAACAAAAAAACACCATACATTGATGATTTATTTACAGTTAGTGTTAGGGTACAGAATTATATCTTATTTTCATGTTTATAGCTCAAATACAAAGTTGTTCTAGAGATTATGTAAGTGAAATATAAAAACCATACAGTGAAAATAAGTATCTTTATTCTTAGCATGAAAATCACCTTTCACTAAACTGACTCGGTAAAGGTTTCATAAATTCACGAAAAAAATATATCTTTAGTCAATATACTTTATTAAAAAATCTGTTGTTTTTTTAATACAATAGACGCGTTTACTAAAAGCTTGCCAAATTTTGTGAAGATACAGAGATATAGTATGTATAGTTTCACACTGCCAATGTGAGTAGAATTAACTCACTTCTTATGAGAAAAAAGTTAAAATGTGTCTTCAGTTATTTGTATCTTCACACTTGTCTTCGGAATTAATATGATTTTCAAAAGAATTATTTTACTTCTGTTATAAGGTTATTTCAATTTGTACAAGTTACAATACCATAAGGATATCCATTCTCCTGAGGATAAGTAATGGGATTATTGAATTATCTGCCATCTTAAAAATACTGAGATTGTCAAGTGTAAAAGACTGTACCTTTAACTTGATAAATAAAAGTGTATATTATGGCCAAGGTTTTCATGATGGTCTTTTGTACTATATTTTCTCTCATAAATAGTTGCCAATATTTCTCTCCAAAATTTAATACTATATTCACTAAATTAATTTTCTTGTAATTTGTCCTTTCTTCTTTTTAATCCAATTCAATGAAATTTAGGTCTAGCAATATGTCATTAGATTATTAACCCTTTCACATCGGGTAAGTCAAAGTGCTCATGTCACCACCTTTTAGAGTTACATTCAAATTGTAAACCACTTAATTATCAGTGTATATGAATAATATTGGCATCAAAACATAGCTAATGAATCAAGTTATAATATTTTATGTGTTAAGTTCTTAATTTTATAATGAAATGTAAAAAAAAAATCCTCAATGAAAATTGTGACATTTGCTCTCTAGGTCTTCCCTCTTCTCTAGTTTATTTACCACCCCTCTGAGAAGTATAGAACTAAAATACATTACTGATATTGTTATTACTTAGGCAAAGCATAAATTTTATTGCCTTGAATCTCATTTGATTACAGAGCCATAAACTAGAAAATCAGACCCCTTTTGCCATATCCTCTCCTTCAAAAATTGCCAATAGTTTTCTCTGACATTTAATACTATATTATTTATAACCAATAGAAAGCCAAAGTTTTAATCTATCAAATGAGATATTATATAGCATTATGTTCTATATAGAGAATTGTCTATTTTGCTACCAGTTCAAATTTTATTACCATGGGAAACACCAATGAGCATAGCTAGAAAGCCAGAAAAATTATGATAGTTATAGAACATTGTTTGCTTTATACATGTTATTTTTGTGTTTTTTGCTGGTTCAAGGTTGGTTGAATTTACTGATTCCATTTTGAGATAGGGTAGAGAAAATAACAGATCAACTATAAAATTCTACTGAAAAAACCGTTTGAAATGCATTTAGGAGGTTTTAGGGATTATAGAAAGTAAATTTGAGATTTTTGAGATGAGGAAAAATATTTTTAATTTTAACATGAAAAATACTTTGCACACGGACTATTCAAAACAAATACTCGATATATTCATGGACAAATCTTTATTTTATTAAAAATACTTCACTTAAAATATAATTTTTTGTATGTGAAAACTTATAATATTAACTGAAAGACTGCCAAATTTTATGAAGATATACACACTATATTGAAAGTCAGAAGTATTAAATCTATAAATTTTAAATGAGTACAAAGAGGTTACGTGGTTGGTCAAATTGACTGAGCCAATGTTGAGAGAGTTAAGTTATTTAGGATAAATCGTAGTTTCCTGTTACAATTTTTAATCATTCCAGAAAAAAAAAAGGGTAATTTTGAATTATTTCCTTATTTTTTTATGACAGTTATGAAGTAAGTCAAATTGACCAACCCTATATAGAGTTATAATATATTAAAGAACAGATAAAATATAGTTTGTCTGAAAATAACATTTGATATTTATTTAGGAGGATTTAGGAATTACACAAATGAAATTTGAAAATTTTCGATGCAGAAAAGTATTTTTAATCATAACATGAAAATCACTTTTCACTCAGAGTAGTTAACACTCTTGACACCATATAATACCAAAGTTTTAGTAAAAATGCTAATTAAAAATTTTGTTTATTGTCTGCAAAGGACTTATTGTTTACTGAAAGCTTGCCAAATTTTGTGAAGATACATTAATTACTTTCAGAGTCTCAGTATGTATACCACCATGGTCACAAGGTGTGTGAAAGACATGAGCCCATTGTGATAGGGTTAAGCGTTATTTTTGAGCCATATATACTAAGTAATTTTTTACATTGGTAATAGTTGTATGTTCCTTAATGGCATAGCTGTTAGCTTCAGAGTATGAGGTATATAATGCTAAAATACAGAGTTAATTTTCCCACCATAGATAGTGCAGGTAGCCCACCATGTAGGGTTTTATTTAACAACAAAAGAAGAACTTTATTTACACACATGCATATATATATATATATATACATACAGGGTGAGGCAAAAGTCACTGTACATTTGTACATAGTTAAATAACTTTATTCTTGAAGAGAAGTTTCAATATTCGATTTTGTCTTTGTTTTATTTGTTCTCTTTTCTTAATTGTTATTAGTTTTTATATAGATTTAGATACCCATAATTATGGCAAGAAAGATGAGACTGTTTGTTTGAAAGATAGATGTTAGATGTATTAATGTTAATGGTAGACTTAAGATGAAGAACAACATAACAGTGTGTTCAGTTCATGTTTGTAGTTAACAGAAATTGCTTGTTTTATGTTATTATGTTTCAGTTTTCTTTGTATTAATAAAAGTGTGCAACTGTATAGTAACTTTTCCCTCACCCTGTATAAAGAGCGAGAGCAAACATTTTTTTTTCATAATTACAATTATCACTAAATAATATGCAAATAAAAAGCATTGAGAAATGTAATATTATATTTAACTTTATGCTACTATAGTATTGATGTGTAATATAGCTCATAGCCAAAATTGTCCTCTGTAGTTAGCATGGAAATTGCTGGAGCTCTTAAGTGTTGACTGTTTGCTTCATAAATGATTTATAAAATTGAGTCACTTCTCTACTGTCACTGTTATGTTTGAAAATATTTTTCTTTTATACTGTTGTATTTGCAATAGTAGAAAAAGAGGGGAAAGCTATGAATTCAAACTTTTTAACTAAAATATAACTTGCAGTTACTTGCAACAAAATCCCCATATAAATATTTAAGTAAATGTTCAACCATATTGTCATAGTTTTAAAATTATCAATTATAAATACTGATCTATTTTAAAACATATTAATATTCTTTAGGAAGCAGAGAGGAAAGTTCAAGAAGAAAAGATTCGAATGGAGAACATTCTCAGTGGAAATCCTCTGCTCAATTCTAAGGCTGACTTTAAGGTTAAGCATCGCTGGGATGATGATGTAGTTTTTAAGAACTGTGCCAAAGGGGATCTGGACAGGAAAGAGAAACCTTTCATTAATGATGCTATTCGTTCAGAATTCCATAAGAAGTTCATGGAAAAATATGTAAAATAAGTGGAAAGATAATCTGTGAATATATATACACTCAATATGATAAACTATACAGTTCAGTTCTAAATATGTTAAAGTATGTCATCATTTCAAAATCAATGTCAGTGTTTACTTTTATGTTTTGTGATGTCAATAAATACTTCTGATATTTGTTTTGTAATATACGAGTAATATTTTCCTCAAGTATACATTCTTAAGATCTTAAGTAGAAAAAGTTGATATTAATTATAAACAGTGAATTTAACAGTAAAAAAATATCAAGAATTTACATGACATATATGGTCGTTATATTACCTACATTGAACTGTCTTGGTAAGGTAAGCTCACTAGAAAGCAGCATTAATTGACAAAAGGCTATTTTATCTTTTATGAAGTTAGCAAACATCTGGACACAACTCCACGTGCATCTTGAAAGCATAAAGTTATCAGTAAATTGTATAATTTGAAAGTGTAAAAGCAATGTGGTATAGGCAATATTGCTATTTATGAGTTCTACACAAGTGCAAAATGGGCACACTGAAGTACACTAATTTTGCCTTTAACAAGGCAATTTAAAAAAAAATCCTCAATTTCTCCTAGTACGAGAATTGTGACATTTGCTCACTAGTCATTCTCTCTCCTCTAGTTTATTTAGCACCCTTGCAAGAAGTATGGAAGTTAATGTAAATTACTCATAATAATATTGTTATTACTCAGGCAAAGCACAATTTTTACAGCCTCAAAAAGTGTTTGGTTACAGAGCTATAAACTAGAAAATCAGACTCTTCTAGTCATGCCCACCCGTCATATCCTCTCTCTAGAATAGTTCTGTCTGACATTTAATACTATATTATTTATAACCAATAGAAAGTCAAAGTTTTAATCCTTCAAATGAGTATCATATTTCATTGTCTATTTCACTTCTAGTTCAAACTTTACTCTCATGGGAAACATCAATGAGCTTAGCTGAATTTTTAATGGCTCTTATTGCATAGTTAAATAGCTAGAAAAATTATGATAATTATAGGAAATTGTCTGCTTTTTATACATTATTATTCTGTGTTCTTAGGTGCATTATTTAATTAAAATAAAATATAATGTAGAGCAGTAGCACCATTAGTATAAAAAAGTAGGGTTAATTTCATCAACAGCAAAAAACAGAAGACCCAGGTATTTACTATATTTCTTGTTTTTCAAGTGTATTATTTATTTATTATTGTAAAAGCAACTAGATTGCAAAAATTGGAAACCTCTAAAGTTAGATTAGGCAAAATAAAAAATTAATAATAATAAATTTTCATGAGGTATGCTTCCAAGTAGCCGTGCTTTATGTAATTCGATAGGGTAATGTGAGCTGGACATTCACAAAGTGATTTACAACTTTTATGGTGGGATTATTATTTAGACAAGGTTCATAGGGCAATAAAATTTAAGTATAAACAGATGTAGACTGTTACAACTTTTAAACTATTTAGGATAAACAATTGTATTTTCATGTTACAATTTGAAGTCATTCTAGAAAGAAAAAAGGGTAATTTAGATTTATTTCTTATTTTTTCTGATGGTTATGAGGTTGGTGAAATTGACCAACCCTGTTATAGGGTTAAGGTAGAGAAAACAGATAAAATATAAAGTTTTACTTTAAAAAAAATTATATTTAGGATGATTTAGAGATTATGCTAATGAAATTTAATAGTTTTCAGATGAAGAAAAGTATTTTTAATCTTAACATGAAAATTGCTTTGCACTCAGAACAGTCAACACTGACTCCATATAGTCATGGAGAAATTTTTAGTGAAAGTACTTCATTAAAAGGCTTGCCAAAGTTTTTGATGATACACAAAACATATTAGAAGTTATAGTATTGAAATTATAAAAGTCAATTTTGGATCACAATCTTGGCTGATTCAACCAAGCCCATTGTGAGAGTGTTAAGGACCAACACATTTGTAGGCTTGCCCTAAGATTAGTTTATTTGTCACACCTGCTTGACTTTCTGGACAAATCATGAAAATCTTTACAGACTTGGTCACTGATATCCTTTAATTCTTTTTTTTTTTTCTCACAGTGGAAGAGACTTACTTAGTCGTAATATCTAGTTTTGGCTTAAAATATTTGTATAATTTGATCTAGTTTTTCTAGAAATTTTTATAAAATGTCCAAACTTTTGTTGTTAGACACTTTAAAAAAAAACATTTAAAATACTCCCTTTTGTCTTAGAATTTAAATTATTTTTCCCAGACTGTATCAACTTCATTCCTTTTTATTGACATATTTCTTTTGAAACTGTCGCTTCTGGTTGTAAGTCATAAAAAAAAAACTGCACTAACTTACAAATATTGATTAGTGACCAAAGATCTGACTGTTTAAAATGGTGTCAGGATTGGCTGAGTAACATTATTTTTGCTAACGGTATTCTTGGTCAAAATCAATGTATATATAATACATGTTGTATTCAGTAAATTATAAGTTCTTTTATTTATTTGCGTTGTTTGAATAGGATAAACTTGATAATATTGAATAAATAAGGATTTGAGCCATTAGGATATTTTGCTGTCACTGCAATACCACAGAAGAAAATTGCTATAACTTTTAAACAAATAATTTAATACAAAATCTCTTCAGGAACAAAAAGAAACTATAAACAATTTCTTTTAAATTTACTGAAACATAAATGTATTCACTGTACCACGATGTAACTAGTTTGTAATCTGATCTAGCGAGTGGTATTTAAACGTCTGTAGCATTTTTGAAGGTTTGGTTTCATTAGTAGTTGTTCAGTCACCTGCTGTGAGGTCATAAAATGGTAGGAACTGAAAGGATGTACTAATACAATGCAGAGGAAGAGAAAATCAAGTGAGAAATAAAGCCTTCAGGATAATATTTACAAGGGATGTTAGTTTCCTAGGAAATATAAAACCTATGTTTTGGAATAGGCAGATCTCTGAACTGTAGAGTAATATAAGTTTGAACATTTTTCTCCATTTTCTTTGCAATTACATTAAATAAATAATACAAAATATTGGTCCTAAAATATTCTTAGATAAAAAAAATTATTGTTGAAATCAAGTTACAAATACTGTTTTTACTTCAATTTTGAAATTTGATATGCAGGTGTGCACTCAATACCTGAAAATACTCACTGGTTCAGAAAAGGTTAAGTTAGTTATAGTTTCTAGTGAGTTGGTTACATGTGAAGATGAAGTCAAACTCTGGCTTCTCTTTCCTGCTAATGGAATTAATCTGATGACATGGAATTTTAGAAAGTTCTTATGCAGCTGAAATTTGTAATAAAATTCTAAGTGAAGTTGTTTCAAGCCTTGGTATACTAAAAGCTGACCTAGACAGATAATTTCATGTATTTTATTTTATGCACTGGTATTTATTTTATGTATTTTATGCACTGGTTTTACAATAAGTACTTTATGTGGGAAAATTTTCTGTTCAGTCTCTTTCATTTCACATACTGCATACAAATTGAATTTTTTGTGTGAAAACATTAGATTAGCTGAGAATACAACAGACTAAGTTATTAACACATGGTCTCTCTATCAACCAGAGTTATTTTGGTGGCAAGGATTGGATGTAAAAAATCCAGGATTTATCTGACTTTTATAAAATTTATGAAAGATTGAGCGTATGGTGAGATATGACAATTACTGTTTCAAAATTGGGTAAAAATTGATTGAGTTATGAGTGGCCACATCATCAGCAAAAACACCTCCAAGAAGTGATTACTGGAATCTCTTCTTCCTTGTCCTGCCACCCAAAAACACTACTTTGCCTCTGGTTGAGGGGAGGTCCTGTTCAAAGTAAAAATTTGGTGTTAAGACCAGTGATTATTTTTTTGCAAAGTTTAAGCTAAGAAGGAATTGGAAATGTCCTTCAGGATGGCATCAGCCAGTTGAAAGTACTTCACCATCAGTGGATGTCAAAAAAAAAGTTTGAAACAACTAAAGCCAGCAAAATTTTGTGAATTTTCTCAGTCACATTTTTGGCACAGTGTGTTAATTTATCTTACAAAGTTCTTTATCGGTAAGAGCTGACCCCAACCTATGAGTGAAAAGGAATTTACACATTTGTAGGCTTTGTGTTATTGATATTTAGTGACCAACATCCTCAAGGAAGCCACATAGTTGTCTGCTTTGACTGGAGTATTTCAGGTGTATTAAAGATTGGGACTAAAAATTTCAGTCACTAAAATGTGCTTTGGTTGAAATTCAAGTGTTGGATTATCCCAGGTAAATTTATCCACTCATTTCTGGATAGAGCTGTCCGTAATGAGATCAATGGTATTATCATAAGTGCAAGAAGGTGTAATTGCCATAGTCAGTCACACATTGACAGTTTCTGAATGCCAATACTGAGCAACTGTGAACAGCTTACAGTTGTAGTATTTGCCAAACACTACAGCTATTACTTGTACGATAAGAAGTTACAGTATGAATGAACCATGCATCAAAGAAATGGCTACTGAATCCAGAAAGCATGGTTGTACATTGCATTACATGAGTATCACATCATATAGCACTGTTCAAAGCAGTAGTGTGTGCAGATTCATTGTCATTCCAAATAGTGAATTTGTCTATTTGCTGAATGTTTAAATATTGGTAATACTGATGATAACTCATATAAATAATGATGTAATTGATGTACTTTAGTTAAAACAAACCATAATTTTTGGGAGGAGTAACTTAGGACCTAGATATAGTTTAAGCAGTGCTTGCTTTTGCAGAAAAGTGAAATGCACTTTAAGGATCAGTTAAAACATAATGGACTAACCAAATCTCTGGCAGTTATACAAGTTGCAGAAAGTGTAAGATGATGTGTGGTACTGTTATTATATGTTATTTACACATAATGCCATACCTTTGGGTATGAAGGGTTTATATGGGTGTATGGTGAATGAATTGTGCTCTTAGACAAGCTGTGGTAAGTTGTAATGGAAAAAAAGTCTATTTTTATTGGATTTCACCTGTTTTCTCATCATGATGTTGGTACAGGAAAGTGCATCTCCTGGTGATATTTGGCTAAAGCAATGAATATACTTCACTGCTTCATTTTGTGCTTGACTTGCATTGTTGTGTGTGTTCTGTTGTGATCAAAATGAGTGTGATTCAGATGGTGTGAATAGCAGCTTGAAAGTCTTAGTTCTATTGGATTTTGACTACAAATATGTTCATGCAACACTGAGTTTAATGTTCACATTTGTGTGTTGTGTTACATACATAAAATATTCAGGAAATAGCTATTCAGATGTATCAGGTGAAACCACATTAAGGTAGAACTTGGTCTCTTTGATTATAAAGAAGAATATATTGTTTTTAAAACTGAAACATTTGTTACAGTGCACATTTTCTTCAATAAGATAAAAGTTAATGTTTCAGTCTACACAACATCAAAGAAAGTTTATGTAAAGCTACAAACAAGTTTCCATTACCAACAAAGGGATATTGGATTAATACTTAATCCCTTTCCTCTTCCCAATTCGAACTGGGTCTGTGTCATAGCAACCAGACAATGGTGTGAGATTTCATGCACATATCAGTAGGTAGCTTTGCTAGCTTGCAGGAGTGCTGGTGAGAGTTTGGAAATAATATACGGTGTTATTCCTTCTTGAAGCTTTAGTTGGGCCAACATATTCACATGTCTTAGGGAAGATGTTTCTTTTGCCAAATACCTTGCCTGGTTACTTATGAGCTGGCGTAATATGTAATATTTTCAGATGTAGGGTGTGATAATTTCACTTGACTTTCATCAAACTAGTTGACTGCAGAATAGCTAATGGAGAAGGATCTTCTCACACCCAGGCATTGACCATCTCTGGTAAAAAAAGGTCCAGTCAAGCTCTTTTCATAATCACTACCATTACTAAAAACTAAAGCCCAATTGTTGCAGAGGAGGAAGAAGCAAAATAATAATAGTAATTTTATGCAAAGAAACACCATCATAAAAATGACATTCAGACACATTTTCAGTGAGAACACAAAATCCCTTCCTAGAATGAAGCATTTCAAAATCTTCTCCCAGAAAAACTAACAAAAATTAGAGGAACAACATCTAATCTGATTACCCCATAACAAAATATGATGCCAAGCCACTGGGACTACCAACTTTTTTTCTTTTTCTGCAAAACTGTTCCAGGAGAACTAAGCATAAGGGACCAAGGAGAAGAAAAGAGGTCATGGATAAAGAAAGCATTGTAGGATGGTCCAGGAGATGTAGTTAAATGACAAACATTCTACAGTGAAGAGAGATTTTGCTGAAGTTTAAAATCAACTATAGAAAATATCAGCCTTAGAGTCCTATCCATTGGAAATGAAGGTGCCAGGGATAAACGATTTTGACCACTGTAAATATTTTGAATATTCTGGAAAAGCATATAAATCTTCTGAATGTTATATAAATATTTGACAAAAAAAAGGATAAATGAGTGGCAATTTAACCAAAGAAATAAAATATGAAGATCAATGATTATTTGTTATGTATCATCCTGGATATCTGTTTTGGCAGTTGGTGGTTTCAGGAATTTATAAGATTATAATTTATTTGAATTAGAGTTTGTAATTCAAATTAAAGATGAAATGAAGGGCTGCTAGGATAGACTAAAGTTGGAGGAAAAGAGATGTAATTTGTGTTCACCGAGTACTAATAAGTAATAATAAAGATTCCATAAATAACAGTATTTATTTAAGGGTAGTGTAGTTTTAAAGGGTATCATACAATTTTGCTTTATCTATATACACATTTTTATTAAATATGGTTTGTAAAAAATATAGAATTACTTATATAAATATTCTACACTTTACATAAATATATATATATATCTATATATAATTGTAAATAAGTAAGAAAAATATTTTTTAATGACCGTATTACTTTAGATTTTGAAGATTATTCTAAACTCTAAAAGAAACAAAATACATGATTGTATGGTTGCTTTTGTTGATTTTAGTGCTATAATTTGGTTTTAAAACTAAATCCAGCCACCAAGCCTGATTTTGCTAGGTAGGTAGACTTCAGTAAGAAAGCTTGGTGAAATCATTGAGAGACTTTGAATTTCTGCTTTTTTCTTCATTCTGTGGATTGTTTCCACCTAACAGTAAAACAAAATAATAATAGTGAATACACATACCTGTATAATACACAGTAAGCAATTCAGAATCAAATTAATATACAAATATTAGAACTTGAGATAAACTTGCACATGCATACTAAAGTTTCTGTCATAAACGTTTTAATTTCAAACAGTAAGTGAATTGTAAAAACTCGTACCTTTCTGTTTAAAATAGCATTTGTTCCTTAGTAACATGTTTATTTATTGATATGCATTTTGATCATACTCTTATATATACCGAAAATTATAAATCCCCTTTCCCAAATTTAAAACACAAACATTCTCACTAATTCTTAGAAGTTTATCATCTGTTCAAGTAGTTTCAGCTAACCAAAAACATCAAAAATGTGTATAGGTACTAAAAGCTAAATACCAGGTGATTCAGAAGTCCGTTGCATCATATACCAAATATTTCAATTATAAAGGTATAGTCAATTACAAATAAACTATTTAAGACCAAAATTTACCCCACAAAAGCAGTTATAGGCATAAATGCAGATGATTTATACATTCAAACAGTATTATGAAATGGTCACAAACAATCAATAACTGTGTTCAAAGTGCTGCCCAAACGTCAATATGATTACTTCACTGTCAATACTGGTTGTTATTCTTGGTATCTATGTGTAAATGGGCCTCTTCTATGCAGCTGCTAGCACACATTTCCTTTCTTATCATCTCATGTGGAGGATGACATTAATCTGGAAACCATTTGGCATACAATCTAGCAGCAGCTAGACCTTCTAGTGACACTGTCCATACAGTAAAACCATGTTAAACTGTTCTTCAACTGAATACTGTGCCATTATTACATTTGCCCTGTGAAGGTATTGCAATCATGTCCATGTGTGTGTGAATGTGGCTGTTTCTTGAAACTAATAGACCGATCTACATGAAAATTTTACACAAGATAAGAAGTCAGTATTGGACAGTCATCCCCAAATTTTATGCAGGTGCAAATCCGAATTCTGGATCCCTTTGAATATTTTTTTATAATGGGGAGATGGGGCATTTTCTCAGTTTTCAGTTAATAACTCTGTAAACTGTAATCAGAGTTATACCAAGTATCATGGGCACATTAAGGTTGAGACTCCCAATCACACTACAAAAAATGATCTGGATCTGAGAAGGATTTTCTGACTTTTCGAAGGGGAAATATTAAGTTATCCAATATAAATGCATGCAATCTCAAAAAGGAGGGAGAGGGTATGCAATCTCTCTGATTGCTTTTGTTTTGATGATATAGAAGCAGCTGCAGCACAATACTTGTGTGTTACCTTATATAGGGAGCTTTATTTTAATACGTTTTGGACCATTCAAAGGTGCAAAGGACCTGCTTATGCAAAATTCTGTCCCTGCACCTCAAACCTAGATTTATGTAACAACTTTTGCTATGGTTTAATTTCAATCTTTTAATTAAACAGCTATATGCATGGAAGGGATACAATTTATGCTTGTAACTATTGTTCTTTAGGAATGAATTTAGTAATTTTTGGTATAAAATATTTCATTTGTTATTGTCTGTACTTTTGCCATTAACATTCTACATGTGTGATGCATATTAATAAAATTTCTGAAAGGCATGACTTAGAAAGATCTCAATCACACTGTCACAGGGTATGCCCACAATACCTCATTCCATACCATTAACAATTATATTCTTATATCTCACCATATCTCAATTATTTGGCTGTTAATAGACTTCTGAATCATCCTGTATAATACTGCATTTCTTATAATGTTAATAGTATGTTTTCATAAATACATAATGGTAAGCCATCTGTACACATACTTGGAAGATGGTAGTTTTGAGGGAGAAATTTCAACTACACTATAGATTATAATGAATAAGTTTACAATATATTATGCATCATTTTCAGATGTTATTTCTAATTTTTTTAACCCAAAAAGTAAATTTGCTCAAATATTTCAACATTTTTTAAGTTCTGATATTTTATGTATTATGTCTGCTATGTGACTTTTCTACACTATGAAACAAATGTGAAGTTTTCACTTAAAAAAACACTTTGATATAAAATGGGCTTACAATGCATTGGTATCTTGCATCCAGTTTTTTTTATTGGACCTAGTTTTTGACCCATTATCACCCATGCTAAATAGGAGGACACTTCAAGATTGCTCAGTAATGCCCAGTAGCTTACACACATTTTTTAAGGTTTTAAAATAGTGGTTTTTCAAAGTAATAAAAGATACTGCTGGATATCACTTTCAATTTGTTATTACTTTTGATATTTTATGTTGTTTAAAACTGTGTGTTTTACAAATAGTGCTTACTGTAGGTAAATCTAACATTTTGCACTGATATGCCATTTAGTTTATCTCCATTCCCATCAAGGTATAACAAACAATTTGCAATTTTAACTACACTGATGTACTCATACGTTTTTAATGTTACATCAGGCAAACTAGAAACTGAAAATGTTCAATCAGAATAACAGAAAGAATACTCGTATCAATAAATAAGGAAATTATAGTCATATTTGAAGTCACATGTGACTCACTTAAGCTATCATAGGTGAAGGCTAGAAATAAAGACTTAGGTGACATATTTAATAAACTTTTGTCCCTAGAATGTTTTTATAAAAATGTTTGCTAAAAGCCTAAGATTTACCTGATTTTTCCATTCAGGATTGTGGGTCATATAAGGTCTCTGCATCATATCAGCAATTTTAGATAGATCTAGCTTACTCAATGGTTGTAGTGCATCATCAGGTATCTTTAACCTGGAGATTTAAATATAACTGAAACCTTAAATTATAACAAAATGAAATTAAGAATATAAAGTTAAATAAGAAATAAACACCTCAAAATACTGTTCACTCTCCAAATGTGCATTTCAAAATGTAAAATACACAATTATAACATATCAACAATTGTCACAATATTTGATATCCTTAACACAGATTTCAAATTATGGATGTTGTTGACAGTTATATACATTTTAGATTAATTACATTTAATAGTAGATTACTATTACAAAAACTCAGTAGTTATTCATTTTGATTGTAGACCAGAATTAGCTAACAAGTCCAACTGAGAAATAAAATCTATTCAGTAATTACCATTTTAACTATTAATGTTTTGTATAAAAGGCAATTTTTCATTTGTTTCAAAAAGCATTTTTGCTATGTTTGTTACATGTTTTCTGTAACAACATATATTTTTTACTTTGATATTTCTGCCTCATTTGCCTTTTTCTGTGACATGCACAGTAATAAAGCTCTAGTATATCTGACATAGTCATGGTAGAAAAACAAACAGTCATGTTTGTGTAAATATAATTGCTACCAGTTAATACAGTAGAATCTTGACATTAAGGGCACCCTTCTGACTGCATCCAAATGCCCTCTATGACAAGGTGCCCTTAATATCAAAAATGAGCCAAACAAAGCTGGATTCCATATTGACTGTACTAAGTTTCTGAATTTTTAGGCCCCCCCATTTTGTTTGGTGTATGTAGGACACAGGAGTTCGTGAGTTGCACATTGCTATGATATGGAGCACTGTCAACAGGACATCTCAGGGGGTGGATTAGCTGTGCCCTTTTTTTTCTTTATTATTGGTCACAAAGTTTCAGAGTACTTCTCTTCAGAGTTTGAACTGCTAAACGTTTCACATTTATTTTCTGTGTTTATTTTATTGTCAACGACTGAAGTAGAAATCCACTGAAAATAGAGCAACAAATCACCACTTGTGTCATTAGACTGTTTACGTGACACCATAATATGATATAATATGAGAGCAACAAAACACGCACACCCCTGCTCTAAAAACACAATGTGGAATTTATCAGCTTATGTATTCTACAGCATTTAAAATGAGAATTTTCCACAGTAATAACATTGCACTTTGATTCTATGAAAATGTTTATTACAGTATATGGTTTGGAACCAATCCACTAAACATCACAAGTGTTTGAACATTGGTCATCCTTCTGAGATGTTTAGAAGTTAGTGATATAGTGTACAGGCATACAAAGATAACTGTCCACTTTATCAAGTGCCCATATAGAGTACGAGACATTGCCTTTAATCCAGAATATTGAGGTGCCCATTATTGCAAGATATATTTTGGTTACAAATAGCAGAAAAAAAAGAAAGACTAAAAAGGTCTGCCCTTAATGGTGTGGTGCCTGTTAATCAAGGTTCTACTGTACTATGTACTATTCTTGTTAGGGAGAAGCTTAAATGTTAAAATTTCCCATACAATGTGATGAGACTTTTGTGTGTGTGAATATTCCAAAACAAGTGATTTAAGCCCAGATATTCTGCTCTTTAGTTAATTTTAATTAAAAACTTATTTTTTCAAATTTCAACTGTTCCAAAATGAATAAACAAAACTTGTGCTAATATATGTGCTTTGTAAAGACACAAAAGTTGTTTGAATAATATATTAGTTTCAAAATTAATAAGATACTAATGAGAAATACTAAATGCATAAAAACTTGTACTGAGTTACAAGTATACAAGATTGTTGTGATTTTTCCAACCCTCCTAAAAAAATGTGAGAGAAAAACCCACAAAACATTAATTTATGGATTCCTTCCAAAAAATACAACAGTTGAAAGCATTTGGCTTGAACCCACATTATCTTGATTTCAAGCAATCACACAATCATTAGCAAGAATCACAACACCGACTTAAAAACTCTTACTAAGTACAATTTATTAAAACATATGAAAACATGATGATTGGAAACAGCATCAAATTTTACCCTTTCATATATAGTAAAGAACACATCTTTATTTAGTTATATTCTGGCATATTTTGCTAAATTTTCATACAGGTGTTTTGGATACATTTGCAACATTCTTGCAAACCAGATGTGCAAAAGGTTGTCCTCTAGTTATGTACTACGATGATTGTTTAACAGGGCTTATACTTGTTTGGCTTCATTTCTGTGTAATGCCTTCTTGAAGTGAAGTCATACTCATTTTGAGAGATGGTACAGGCACTTGTGTAGTATGAATTGAAGATGTATTTCCCTTGGATATGTATAATGGGCAGGATTTTCAGCACAGATAATGCAGGACCTTGGGACACTGCACTAATATTTTGATCTGACTTGAATCGTCATTATTCTAATTCCTGTCTTTTGTCTCGTGTAGTCATTTATATTCCTGCTCTAGCAACCAGAGAAGCCTATATAATAAACACTGAAGCTTGCCAATACTGGTTAATAATCCAGTATTTATTTACTTTTTAATAGAGATGTTTTTTTAATTAAAGAAAGAACTTGTGATATGGAAATTATAATTTTATTTATGGATAAAACAAATAATTATATATTTAAATACTAATCTTATATTTTTAAAAAACACAATGTTTTACTAGATTAACCTAGCATTGTTGGGTGGATGCATTTGAATAATGGAACAAAGATTTGTTATGTGTTCAGTATCAACAGTGATAATACCTCACTAGGCAGCAAAATAAAAGAAAGTCAAACACAATTGTTAAATAGGGAAAAATAAATGTAACTTTATATTTGAATACTGATTAATGCTAGGTTTTTGTTTTTTAATAAAGAGAACTTTAATTTTGTATATTATTTTTTTTGTGAATGATTTTAACACCTACAAATTGAAATTGGGCTTCATAACACTTTTTTTTGTAAAGCTACAAATTTCAGTTTATATTTATTGGATTTCTTCTCGTGACTCTACACAAAAAGACTCCCTTTTTTTGTACAACTAAAAATACTTGCTTTTCTCAACAGGTTATTTTTCAACAGAGATAAATTTTTAGAATCACATCTTTATTCACAAAACAAATATCTCACAGTTATAAATAAAACATAATCATCCCTAGAAAATGAACCACGACATGCAGATACAACCAATGATTTAGAAAAATCATCTCTTTTTATTATGTTATTCCAGATATATTCTTAGGCTTTCAAATACCATACAAAAGATTTGGTTAAAAACAACTAAAGAATACAAGATAGATTTAGATGTGAAATATTCTTTCCAACCAGCAAGAAACTGTCAAATTGTATTGCACAAATTTATTGACAATGACACATCAGGATTTTTGCATCAAATTACAAATTAAGAGTGTAGTAATTCTTATATCGGAGAAACCTGTCAACAAGTGTCTACAAGATTAAAAATGACATTTAAAAACCCCTTCCTTTGTGTTTGAGCACATAGTTAAAAATTTACAATTTATGTTTTTGATGTTAAGATTGTTAACAGAGAAAATATTAGGTAGTCAGAAAATTAATGTCACTTTTTTTAGATGAAAAACCCCAAACATCAAAACAAAACATTTATTAAATGAAATAGTCTCCATTTTTATCAATGATGCTTTTCCATCATAAAATCAGGTTATTAATGCCCTGATTAAAGAAATCACTTGGTTTGAAG
>NW_013666261.1:251003-254765 GCF_000517525.1 Limulus polyphemus
AGATGGAATCCATGTTTTTGAGTCGGAAATGGTTTTTGTTTAGTACTGAGCCATTGTTTTTGGTATTTAATATTCACATAGAGAATCCATTTTTCGTCACCAGTGACAGTTCTGTGCAAAAATGGTTCATGCGCATTACACGCCAGAAGAGACGAAGCAATGTTCACATGTTGGAAATGATGATCATTGGATAGTTCGTGAGGCACCCAAGAACCTTTATTATGGAGTTTCCCATATTCGTTAGATGTTTATTTATTATTTCATGAGAGACATGCAATTTCAGAGACATTTCATGAGTGTGTTGCCTCAGAGCTTCAGAGCATCAATATCAATTCCAACATGTCGGCCCCTGTCATCACAGTTTTTAAGGCTAAAGTCACCTGAACGAAATTTGCTGAACCATCGTTGACACTTACAAATGTTCAAAACATTTCCATAAACTTCTTTGATATTACCTAATATTACAAGTACAATAAAAATCAAAGAAGTTCTCTTCATTAAGAAACCTAGCATTAACCAGTATTCAGGTATAAAATTACATTTAATTTTTTCCTTATTTAGCAATTGTGTTTGACTTACTTTTATTTTGTTGCTCAGCAATGTAGTATCACTGTTAATAATGCATCACTTGATGGTTTTGTTCTGTTACTTAAATATATTCACTTGATGATGCTAAAAAAAACTAGCAAAAAGTAGTGCTTTTTAAAAATAAAATAAAAAAACTTAGTTTTTAAAAAACATAATTATTTTTTCTTCATAAATAAATCTTTAAAGATTATTTTTATTTGTTCATTTGTATTCACTTGTTTCTCCTTTGCTGTCAGGGTTCATTTTATTCTCTGCATAAAATTTCCAGAAATTGCTGCATTGCAGATATTTATAACTTTCTCCATGACATTAGTGTACCTGAATACCACAGAAGATGATCTGATAGTGTAGAAGATGAATAATGGAGATTTGAACTCAGGGAATCACTAATGACATGATGCAAGAGATATACTGTTAATATTCATTGGAATTCTTCCCATGATCCTACACAAAAAATAGGGATCATAAAGACCTCTTTTTTATACAGCTAAAAATATTTGCTCTTGTCAACGGGCTTTTTCGGCATAGGTAAATGTGTTAGAATCAACTTTATTTTTGACTCGCATAATTTAGAGACCCTTCTTGTTTGTCCTATTGCCCCCCCCCCCTTCTTACCATAATTTTCTTGAGTCACATTAGCCCATTCTCTGCCAGTATTTCAGAAATTTTAGTAATAGTAAAATATCATAATAAATAGCCAACTACCAATAACATTGTATTCTCTTATCTTTAAAGCTGTACTAACCAACTGTTCCAAATGAGGTAAATGTATCCTGCATACTTTTGTATATATTCATTTTTCATGCAATCATCACACAACACAAAAATTCAAAAATCACTGGGTTTATAAAATAAGTGCTTTTCACATCCCCACAAGTATATGAATCGAATATAAAAGGTTAATATATTCATTTTTTTACTGATTATAATCATTATACATTAAACTTAACAATAGTAATGTAATTGCATCATTCATAGTTTACTTGTCAGCTATTATATTTCTAGTTTAAATAAGTTTGAAAGATATTCTTATAAATTTTTTAAACTTGTAAATGTAAAAAATATTCATGTAATATCTTGAATTTTGTCAAGTTACGTCAAAAATAGCTAATGTCTTTCATATGAAAAGAAGATATTAAACAGCATTTTTTACATACTTTGTGTGAAATTTTTCAATTATAAATGTATGTATCTAATCTTTGATAGGTTGTTTAGGCAGACGAAAGGTGGAAGACTTTCGAAACATCATATTCTACAGTTGTAGTTTTCTACAACAGGCAGTTGCTGTCCATTTGAAACTTAGATTCATTCATGTATGTATCTATATTTAAAAATGAAAGTTGTCTATAAACTTTAAATCTACTGAGCTATAACTTCAACCAATGAAGTCATAACAGATTCTTTAAAAATTTAAATTGATAAAATTAATTCTTTATTGCATTAACCATACTTTTAACATGTTCAATCAAGTTATAGAAACTTGACTAAGTCCATACCTTTCTATGTCAGTAGGATGAATCCCCAACCATTGAATTGAGGGAGTGGCTAGATTGTGCACATCATATGCTAAAGACTGGAGAGACAGAAAATTAGTTTAAAATGAATACTGTATCAGTAAAAGTAAAAACAAACATATCTATTCACTTCAATTTAAGTGCACTGCAATCAGATGTTGTTATTTTTTAGTGATAAAGCCAAATATAATAAACACACTAAAAAAACTTGTGCAATTGCACTACAATTTCTAAGTAACAAAGCAACTGAACTTTGATGGGTCAGAGATGGTTTGTGTAAAGCTATTAAGAGATTTATAATGTATCCTGAATTATTGTTCATCTGGAAACCTAAATAATAAAAATTTGCATCAGTGTTACAAACTATTGATAAGTGATTGCAGTGTTGGATGTATTCTTGATAGTAAGTGTTCTTTTATATATGGAGAGACACCTAATGTAGATCCCTACACGCTTCACACCATAGCATGTAAATGTTCATTTAAAAACAGTCAAAAATGCTTACTTTTCACTATAATATTCTTAATCTAAAACGTATTTTAACTTGCTTCTTAACAGAAATTGTGAATACATACATCCTAATAATTTCATCAATTTAATTTTGAGTTTACCAGCATGTTATACAATTTACTATTCATCTATAATATTAAAAGGGCATGTCTGTGGGTATGTGTGACCACCATATCTCCATGAGAAAAGAGCCTAGAAACCTGAAATTTTACACCCATACTAAGTGGACCTTGAGGGTGTGCACCTGGGTATTATTACTTATATATGTGCATCCATGAATGCACATTTTTTTAATGAGGCAAGCTAGCAAAAAACATAGAAAAGAAGTGTGACCACCATAGCTCCAAGGGGAAAGAACCTAGACACCTGAAATTTTGCAACCATACTGACAGTGTGTGCCTGGGTATTACCTATATACATGCATGTGTGCATTTTTTTTAATGAGTCAAGCTAGCGGAAAACCACAGAGAAGAAGTGGTTCCTTATATGACAAATAGAAATCACATAGACAGACAGGCACTCACATGTGCACTTTGTGTCTCTGTGTATGTGACCACCATAGCTTCAAGAGGAATGACCCAAAAACTTGAAATTTTGCACCCATACTAAGTGGTTCCTAAGGGTGTGCACCTGGGTATTATTACTTGATGACGTGCATGCATGTGTGCATCTTTTTATGAGGCAAGCTAGCAAAAAATCACATAGAAAAGAAGTGGTTCCTTACACATGTGTGTCTGTATATGTGTGACCGCCATAGCTTTAAGATGAAAGAATTTAGAAACCTGAAATTTTGCACCTATACTAAGTGGACCCTGAGGGTATGCAACTGCGTATTATTACTTATCCATGTGCATCTTTTTGTGAGGTAAGCTAACGAAAAACCACATAGAAAATAAATGATTCCTTATATAACAACTTCTAATATATATAGAAAAACCAGTGCATTTTGGTAACAATGCATTCTAACAATGGCTTTCATGTCATGTTACTTAGCAACATCACTATACAGATTATACTTTTATGCTAAAATGGATTCAGAATATACACACAATCAACCTGATAACCCGAGCACACATCTTTTTGATGAGGGAAGTTAGGGAAAAAACCACACAGAAAAAAAATGTTCCTTATATAACAACATCTAATATAT